>NW_019213843.1:140413-163639 GCF_002532875.2 Varroa jacobsoni | reverse complement strand
AGTTTTTCATTTTAAAGATACTTTTTGTATTGTTTTGGTTACTATTTATTTCGTTTCAAAGAATATAAGATATGATTTAGCTGTTTGAGATTAAGTTATTTACTTAAAGCAGGGCTTTTTCTATGCGATAAATCGACGTCACTCCGTTATTCGATCCAGTCAATGGGTTGACGAAAGATGACAAGGCAGACAATTTTAAACAATACGTTTTTTACCTCTCCTCGTCCACATGGGACACAGAGATCGAAGGTCCATATTTCAACGATGGAATGGGCCAGATAGGTAGGCAAGAGTGAAAGAAACATCGTATATAGTGTATACACGCGTCGGAGCCGATATTCCGCAGTATAAACTTATATTCGTAGATTTCGTTGGGTCACCGAAGTGGGCTTAGTTATGCAGTGAGCCACTTCCTGGATTACCTCCATAGTGATACTTCGTCGTTTAGATTTGGAATGTGTCAATATGCAGCGAATGTAGACTGAGACCCAGTTGCGAGTTAAAAATAAAAAAAAAACGTTACACATTTGTCAAGCACAACGATATTATGATTTTGAAAATTATATTTTAGCAAGTAAGTGCTACTTAGTAAGAATGAAACAGTTAAATTAAAATATCAACTGAACATAGCGAATCCAGATATATGTAGTCCCATTTTTATGATCTTTCTGCTGACGAGTAAACAATGGTTCTGATCAGGGCATAGTGATGGATAGTGATGACAAATAACATACGAGCAATACCGTAATTGCCTTATCCTAAAAAAGAAGGTCGTGCTGTACAAGTACAAGTAGGTGGTAATGCCATCCTCTGTCGGACCAGAGTTCTTGTATAATCGATTAGTTTTTTCAATGTTTACATACCCTCTATGAATAACGAATACGCTTTTTTAATTAATCGTTTTTTGCTTATTTTTATATGAAGGTAAATAAGACCTTCTCTCTCCAAAAAATCCACCAAACATTGCTACATAGTATAACAATACTAAGCAGGAGCCTAAAATAAATTTGTTGCGTTGCTGCAGGTAGTCGGCCACTAATACGAAAAGAAGTATATATTGACCAGATTATATATCTAGAGAGTCTCATATGACCTTAAGCTTTTTTTTGGCGAATACATTACCACTGTATAATTAAGTGAACTAATTATCTTATCGTATCTTGATTTTCCGAAATCTTTGCACTACTACATGAGACGCATAAATTACTATCGATCTTTTAAATGATGCGAGATTCATTTTTGTGATGGCCTTACTTAATAACTTCAATTATATTAGTAGTATATTAACTGCAAGATATTTGGATGTCAAAGTTAGCTTCACAAGTTCCTTTCACCTGAAGCAAAATTTGATATATATGCCAATACGGAAAAAATCGATATGAGATACTCTTACTGCAGAAAACTACGCAATTCTATCAGAGTTTGATCAATGTTTTCACGCGTAATCTTCCATCTAATTTTAATTCGTTTGTGTGTTTTATAAATTATAAAGTCGATTATAAAGGAAAAAGAGTAGTAAAAAAATAGCTGTAAGAACGTTATGTTTTATCCAAAATTACAACAGCCATATGAAATTTTCACAAAAATCGCATCTTCCGCATCGTTCCACTTCCTTTTTTTACTCCAGGTATTTCCTTTGATTTTTCTCACGTGGTCCTCATTGTATACTGTCCAATTTTAAGGAACAACTCCGATATAGGTCTTATATTTATCAATTCTTATAAAAGTTTTTTTATCGAAATAAGTAACGCTATTTATTTCTAGAAATTAAACTGAACTGTGTTAGCTATCGATCTATTTATCTCGTTCTCCGGAGAGAATAGTTTCCATTTGATAGAAGACGATGTTAATTTAGACAAATCGTTCACCTTTCACAATCGCTCCTCTTCGGCGTCTTCTCGAAGGATCTTTTTCTACGTGTCCATAAATTGTAAAGGCCAAGAACACCTACATTTTCGTCCAAAGATGTTTTCTATTGTTAAAATGGCAGTCGAATATTTATGCCGAAATCTATGTAATGGGGGGTTCTTCTCGATACTTACCGAAAGCTTTTGTCAGGACAAATCAAGATGCATTACACGTCCCTATAGTAAAATGATTGTTCCGGTACAAAAAAGGTCAAAAACTCACTGTTTTACCTGCGTAACAGTATGGTAAAATATGTTTCCAGCCACCTTTGAATTGTGCCAACTTCGAAAAGTTGTAGAGTCTTAAATAACTAGTATTATAGTTCTTCATTTTTTTTTTTCGAAAATATTCCTTGGATCGAAATCTTGAAAACATTCTTCATATACATAGTTTCTAGTTCTTTTGAAGCCAATTCTTTACACCAATTGATAGACTTTGTCGAGTTGAACCAAACTGTGATTCATCCTTTTTATAGCTAAAGCCTGAAAAAAGGCCAAAACTGAATATGGCAGTTTTTTCGCTTGTGCAACACTGGGATGAAGGTTTTTACATAGACTTCTATGTAACAGGAGCACTCCTTGGTACCGATTTAATACTAAAGGCTCTGTATAAACTGAATCGAAATTCAATTCATGTTCATATACCTAAGTAGCAGTTTTCAGGTTAAAAATGCCGTTTAAAAGGTGAAAACTTATTATGGAAGTTTTTCTTGACGTCAATCGATAGACCTCGGCCAGCTAAATAAAAATGCAACACACGTATCTACATCTAATATTGATATTTTTGAGTGGATATTGTTAAAATCTATTACTCGTATCGGTGCTTTTATACAACGATGGAGAGAAAGCGCGTCCCAGGTCGTTATTTAGGTGGATTTATAATATACGTATGCAAACGGCTAACGTATAGTTGATTTTCTTCAATTAATTTTCAAAGGAAATTCTAAGATGTTAAAGAAAATAAGAAAAAGTGAAGCAAATCTTCAAGTTTAGGTGACGTCCCAGGAACAAAATTAGCACATTGCACGAAACGTATAAACGAAATAAATTAGAATATATATATTTAAATATTATAAGAGGATTGGAAAAAGATTTGGGTCATTTCTCGAAAACAAAGTCAATTAAGTTACACTAAAAAAAAAAAGACAAAATAACGTTGTAGAAATGAATCAAAGGACAGGATATTACAAGTGAGACAAATCCGAAGCTGGTTGGCCGCTTTGATGAACATGTTGGAACAAGCTGATTAAATAACTGCAAAAAGAATAACGGGTTAGACGAGCCAGTAAATGATAACTTGTCTTTGACTAGTTTTTATTAGGCGTTGGTGTAATATCAATAAATATTAAATTAGTTCAATCAACTGCAAAACCCCGCGGGTCCGTCTGGTAACCTCTATAGTTAGATGGCCGATGGAATCAATTAGTGCAGAGCCGACGAGTAGCAAAAATTCTCGTTGAAGCCCAAATTTATTGTGCATAGTCACTGTTATTTTGCCTCTATGAGACGATTTTTTACACATCAATATCAACTAAGGAAATCTCATCTCAGAGAGGTACGTAGCAAATTCTTATTAATCCTAAATTTATTCAATAAATATTGGCATTTTTTAGTTTCGAGACCTGGAGTGGTCAAAATCTATTAAATCGTATTCCCTGATTATAGCAAACATGGTCCTCTGAAATCTTGCATTCCAGTCGATTTTTTTCCATATATACCATTATATACTTGGATGCTAATTTTATTGTAATAAACTAATGTTAACGCGGATCTCGTAAAGCAAAAATTGCTTTACGAGATTCGCGTTGATTCTTGATTGATCTTTTTCGAACTTTTCCGGATTAATCCGATACCTCGCATAAAATTGCCCCAATGATCAAATGAGACAATTCCCCGCCAAACCAACTAACAGACCTAATTTAGCCGCTGGCGGTCTCCTGCAGAAGCCGTCTATTTTATGCAAAATATCGCTAACTGAATACTCGCTTTCTATCGCCCATCGTGTACAATCTCAATAACGGGATAATTTTAGTACTTTCCAAATGACGCAATGCGTGAAGCCATCGTGCGGATAACCCCGGAACTGTTTCTGCAGCGCATTAAAGCAAAAAAAATTAGCTAAAAGACGTAACGAAACTATACCTAAAGAGGCCACGGGAGCATAAGCTGCGAAAGTGTATCAAATCTTGTCTGCTATTTTAGATGACCTTTTTGACTTTACCGATTGCTGTCACGGATGATTTAGGACCCAACAAATAGGACCTAAAAAATTCCTATTTACGTTCGCAGTGAGATATGTTATACTGTGTATTGCTCGCTCTGTTGAACCCTATTGGTATTTTTGTTATGAATTATGGCTGCCCTTGAATCTTGTTGATGTTGACAACTCTAAACTCTACTACGCAGTACAACAGCACCCAGATCATATTGGCCCCGGTGACCATAACACATCCTCGGGGTTACTATTAATCGTAGATGACAGTTATAACTCTGTTCTCTATTGAAACGTTGTGAAATTAGCTAACCTTTTAATATTTGCAGTGCTCTTTCATTTGGATAATATATTATATGTCAGCTATATTCGGCCTTAACATTCGGAAACTCGCAAACTTTAAAAAAGACTGATGTCTGAAAATTTCAAAACAAAGTTTCTTAGCAACCTATGCCTATAAGTTATGTCCTTACAATAACTTTGTCGTATGTAGATTTGTTGTCGAATCATTCATCTCTACCTATGCATCCGGCAGCGTCAAGCAGCGTTTGCTAAATTCACGCACTCCTTCCGCGCTCCCGAAGAGCGCAGGACCAGCTAGGCAGATAAATTACCCAGCGGCCCAAAATACAAAGGTACTTACGTGCATAACTCGGATTCACTACAGTACTGTTATACTATTCAGAGCGTCTTATTCAGCCCTACCGAACCATGATTTCGATCAGTTTCAATCGAACTTGATTAATCTATTGATTTTTTTTTTTTTTTTTTTTCGATATTTTGATGTTGACATTTTTGAGAGATAAGGCAGTTTTCTACACATATATTTGCATATTTAACGGCCATCAATGCTCAATAAAAAAAAAAAAAAAACGCTAAAAAGCGTTTCTCGTATATGAGAGTATAACGTCATTTTACTAAGAATTGACACATAATTTCGTTTAAAACGTATACCACTATGTTTATATAAAAATTGAATTAGCACACGCGACACATTGTCGTTTCGTGCTTGTTGAAATAATTATAATCGCGATTAAATATATTTAGGTATTTTTCTATATAGTATTGCTCCGTAGCGTACGCGTTTTATTGGAGACAATTTGAGATATTCTGTAATCTACCGAATCGTAGGCTGTTCAAGATCTATTTCTACGACATATTATAACATGATAAAGAGATTGGGTAATTTTATTGCTAAGGTGAATTCAAATAATTCTTAAAAGGCTCTGTCGATTACTTTTTAAGTATTGTTATTGATAATATTATATAATATCCATGTTCTGTTTTGTTGCAGGAAATATTTTTATTATTAAATAGAGTGACTAAGAAGGCACCTGCTTCGCAATTACCTATTTTACATTTCGGCTTATAGCAGCTCACATCGGAACAACCAGGAGGCGCATAATAAACTTAAATTTTCTTCACTTAGTTTTTTTGTTGTACACAAATGTAAAAATTAGTCTCCAGAGTCAGTGGTCTACCTTTCGTTATTTTATAAAACTGCTTGCGATTAAATATAATATACGGTCCTGTTAAAATCTGAGTAGACTCATAAGAACGTTTATCAGTTCATACGCATCGGATTAACGACTTAAATCTTGATCCGTACGAACGATGCCCATTATTGGCTGTTAGTGCTTCATAATCCAATCGTAACGAACGCACAACCTGATAACATCGAGATGCAAAAACTAATAATACTACAAATGTCACCATTTATAAGGAGTTCCAGAAATAGATACAGGTCTGGTCCCTTCATTCTCACTTTCAATGCTGACTTTTAAAGGCAAACCACCATAGCCATAGACAGCGAAGTCCCTGCTTTGTTGGCCGTGCAGTTCCTCATACTCAGCAAGCTGTATATAGCGAGGATCTTCTAATCTGTTCTTTGGAGATAGGCAGACGGACAAAACTGACAACTACCACTAGCACCCTCTACGGTTTCGGCTCGGTATCGGGAGCCCGCCCTTTCCAATTCGGTTGTCTGCTCTGCTTCTCACTAGTCTTCCGCGCAACAACGACGAACAATTTCAGCAGACTTGCTGAAGTTGAGTTGAGGAGGTTGTTTCGTACGGGTCAGTCTGTCGCCCGCCTTCGGCGCGGCTGTGTGCTCTGTGGGCGCGTGTAGTGTAGGCGCAGACTAGACCCTCTCCCAAACCCCGTAACCCGCTCACCACTGTACTCGCGCATCGAGGCCGCTCCGTATTCTCTCTCGTTCTCTCCCACACACGCTTAGCCATCGCTGCCCCCTTGGGAGGCTGTTCAGGAGGCGAACGAGCGAGGCCTCGAAGCCGTCAGGGAAACGCACAAGGCACACATTAGCCATTAGGCAATTGCTAATTGACGAATGCGGTGGACAAGCAGGCATAGTGCGGATCGAACCCATAAGACTCTTATTTTCACATAAAAACTCAAGGCGATTACCACATTGTGAGCAATGAACGAAGAACGGGAAAGTTCTTGTCATCCTATTACCTTGTCTGGCATCTATCAAGGCGTAACCTCGATGTATTAACGACATACATGTTGAACCACCATTCGAAGTGACACAGACTGTATAAAAGAGCGTTGCCTATTTATCTACGAATATCATACCGTTTCCATTTCGAAGTGGCTAGTCAGAGCTTATCATCTGTGGTGCGCGTCGCGTACGATCGTGTTCGGGTGGCGAAAAAGACGACGCAAAACAACTTGTGCTTCCGCGCGTACTCTATTTCTATGTTCTGTGTGAGCAGTAAGTCTTCCCTGGAACTTACCTAAGGTAGATCGATTTATTTGCCTGCTTGTCTGGGAGTAATTGTATGTGCATATCTACATCGACCCCGACGTTTTTTTCCTACTGTCTTACCTGCTGCTTTTCCTATCTATACCCATTGCGTACTGCTGTCGCGCATCTCTACTTTAAACCCCGCTCGGGCTGAGTGAACGCAAACTTCCAATGCACTAGAGATTTCAATTTACTATTGCATGTCTGCGCTCACTCGTGAAAAAGATAGTCTTTGAAAGGTTGTTAATTGAACAGTTACGCTCAGGCATTATCACTAGCAGTGCTAGATAGGCTGTTTGAAATCTCATGCATACATTAGATATACATATATATATATATATATATATACATGTATCACTGCAACCAATAACTAAGAAACGTAAATTCTCATCACAGATATTATCATAGCATAGGTAGATACCTACGACAAAACGAACGATGTACTGACTTTCCACTAACCAAAGTCATGGCGGAAAATTCGAACGAAAAAGTCTCATCTGTAGGTGCTACTGTGTCTTTACCTGTTTACTTGCGGGCTTTCTTCTAACGACGTCAGGTGACGAGCTGGACAGCTCAAGCTTGCACCTGTACTGTCGTACAGCACGTGAACGATTCCCTTTCGATGAAGACATATGTCATTATGTCTGTGGTACAAAGGTGACACATAATTAATTCTAGATCAATACATCAAATGGGGTCAAAGGAAATCATTCAACCAACACCTGCAGCTTTATATGGACTCCTTTACTGAGCTTGCTATTGGCATTTTTTGAAGTTCACATCATCGTTAATGTCTTCTAGCTTCGTAGCGGACATGTAGGGATTAAATCAACAAACTATATTTTCTGCCACTTAAGCCGAATCTTATTCGACAAGGCAGATGGCATAACATTCTGGGCTTTATACTATTTCGTGGCTTCTTCTGATTACCAATGTGTGAGAAACTTTTTACATTCAAAAAAAAAAGATGGAAGTTGACTTATGGCCTCGCTGCCTGGGGCGCGCGAGTTATGTGAGCGAGTCAATTTCTTAAATTCAGCGCAATATATAAACGACTGACGGATGAACTGGGCGACTGATGCTTCCAGAAGTGTTACGTACGCTCATCACGTTATTTGAAATTCAGTGCATCTCCCGCAACATCTCGCTTTACATTCTGTGCCAAAACGCGTTTTTCATTATCTTCCTTTTGACGGCGGACCTCCGAAGCGAATTCAAGGAATTAGATTGGGCAATCTGTTTGATGACAGCTAAAACTTAACACGCTGTCATTTCAACATAGAACTAATAGAATAATTTCTAAACCACTCGAAATGTATATTCGAAATATATCGTGTGTAATAATCTAGTACATGAACGGCTAAATGCAACTGCAAAAATCCTGCCGTTCCTGTTTCGTGCTTCGTTATAGAGGTTCTTTAATCGATACCGGGATATCGTTCGCGTTTGTCTCAACAAACACGGCTTTTCCTGTTTCGCGATTTGCTCAAAGTGAGAACGATTGCTGACGCTTAATTATGTAAATTTGATCCTAACTGAAGCTGAATCAATTACGGAAGGCATTAATACTAAAAGGTATTCTAGAACAATTTCTGAACGAAATCTCACGACTGACTAATTATTATAATACTATATACTTAAATCCGTATTCGCTTAACGTCCTAGTATCACCTTTAGAAATGCTGTGATCAATCCCTGTGGGTCCAATTGTTTTGTGCTATATTATGTATACGTTGTGTTGTTTGTCAAAAAACCTAAAAAGCATCGCAAAGTGTGTGTGTCTAATACTCGTCATTGAGCTGGCCTTGCAGGCGCGTCCGTAATACGGCAGACTCACAACTAACTGATCGAACATGAAAATTAAACACGAAGTAACTTTTCCTACGGCTTTTCTGCAGCTGTTTGCTACCTTCCTGTGCGCAGAATTACGCTTGTGAGAGTGCAGTCTACACCGACTTCAACGCTTTTGCTGACTGCCGATGTCGATCAACCGGCTACGTGAGTTTTTCGGATGTCCTCGATATTTCTTAAAGCATCATAAAAGCTTGAACCATTCGTTTAAAAAGTGCTGTGCCCATAGGCCAATTCCCTATCAGCACACATCAGAAAACCCATTTAGCGTAAACGGTTTACGTGACCAAAAAAAGTTCTGTTCTTCAAGAGCAACACGGACCCCACTATCGTTTTGGCGGCTTTTCTGAGCCTCGCTGAGTGACATTATTAATCGACAAACGATAAATTCAGAAGGAGTCGTCATGTGTCACACGCGGATTGTTATCGTATCTTACTTTACTTATTACTTACCAAAATGGCAATTAGGGACCCTTCCTCTGGACTTCTGCGCTATATCGACTTGATTAGAAACCGCTTGACTGTACGTCGGCTTTCGCAGCTCAAGCCGCGGATCTGGCCGCGATGGAAGCGCACTTTTTTTTAGTTGCCATTAATATTGTTTTGTATAGAGATATCGGTGGAATAACAACGATTTTGGGAATGTATCTGCCATCACCGATACTATACTCAGTATTCAAAAACAGTATTCTACTTCAAAAACTAACAATGGCTAACTCGTTTAATGAATAACAGAATGTCTGCTGTCTATGAATCAGAGTATGAAACTGACTGCATTGTTCCTCTAGTCTGTCTGACGGTTTCCGATGTATTTATATAGCTGCAATAATTTCTGATAGCTCTACGATTGTGGTAGTGTCAAACATCTGCTACGAAAGACGCCAGGCTTCCGAAAGCTCGCGCACTCTTGACTCTGACCGCTAGTATCTATATATCCAATACCTATAATTACACTCATTGTAATGTGTTTCATATTTAAATTGAATGCGTAAATTCTTTAAACGACAGGAACTGACCGACGCTAAAAGCTTTTGAAATGGATTTACCACTTTCACATGTCTATGTAGATGTAGTATTTCGCAGCGTACGATATTAAACATCGCTTTTTTATGTTTTTAAAAATCCTTTCGGCACCAATAGAGCTTTAGAGTGTCCGTTTGTCCTTAAGTCCGTACCTTGAAGTCCGTAACTACTATCACGATATTTTTTCCAAAAAAAGATAACCAGGACTCGATCGGGAGACGCGGAAAGAATGATGCCTTCCGTTTCCGTTCCCGTTCTAGAGAATCGCTGAGATAATGCCACTTTCTATATCTTCGTGTATCTGATTCGAAGCCCTATGAACAATCTGAGCGCATATTGCAGTGCTTCATCGTTTTTTATTTGCAATAGAAGCGCTCGCACGACTTGTTTACCTCGGACCTTGCCTACTCCGAAGTTTCCGCTGTTTTTAGCAAAAATGCACAAACCTAAATTCGAAGTTATGCAACACGTTCACTCAGGCAATCGAACAGCTGGCTTCTTTTGTCGTGATGTTCTGTAAATACAACCCTGCGTTACAGATTCTGTGTTTTATAACTCAAAGGATTGTGTTTGGGCGAGCATTGCTTTTGAACAAGACTTTACTCGACAACTATCGCTCTGTTTGTTTTTTTCATAATTAATTACTTCCAATTCTATGCACAGTATAATCAATATTAACGGCGTATACGCACGTAAGCCTCACTAGCAATGGTCAATTGCGCAATACTAAAAGTTGAAAGTTGCTGTGAAACAATGGTACCATAATAATTATGGTAGTCAATGAATAATTTGTTATCCATGAGTAACCCCGTTAAAGGATGAGAGCCTTTTTTGAGCTGTCGAGTGTTAAGAATATACGAAAATGGCAAAGAACCATAATAAGTGCTCTAGATTCGTTAATGCTTTCCAACATATTTTTCCCGCTAGAACTCTCTGCTTTTTAAATGCCAGCTGCGTCTCCGACTTTTCTCAGACTGATTATTCCGAAATAAATTGTGAATTTGACGCACGGAGCACAGATTCTGATATAGAAAGATTCCACGCTATCTGCAAAGGCGGTCAACGATCGTTATCCTAAGGTCGGTCATTTGCGTGGCGGATCAGTATCTTTGGGTTGCGAGACAAGACACGTTCGATGAACCACGTTTGCAAGGTTTTTTTATTATTAACGATATCTGACATTCCTGAGAAATGTTATATCACAAATGCATTCCAACCGATGGTATAAATATAGTCACCTAAGTGTGAAAGATTCACTTACTGAGTTAGCGGAAGTTGCACATATAAAAGTGAAACAGACCGTGGCTACTACCTACCGACTGGGAAGTAAATCTACGGTTTTTCCAAACGCCTATTTCGAAATTCTATCAATACAGGATGTTGCTGTTATCTTACCTATCGCTATATTATTTTTCAAGCCCCAGTTTCTGAAGTTCCCTGAAGCTCGTTTGCATTAAACAGGTTGTCCAGCTTTATATCGACTCACAGATATAATTTCAGAGACAACTCAACTCTTACAAGGCAGCCCATTACATACTTAACTATATTCACTCTTCTTTAATGAGCACCTATTAAATCTATATTGACTAAGGCGATCGTTACGAGTCGGAACGCTCATTAAATGAATGCGGAGTAAGTATAGCATCAATTTCCTTTAAGTCTTCACTCGTATCGACCAAGCAAGTTCGACCTTCTCACATAGGCAGGCGCTTATCATTTAACCGCGCGACCCCGTCTGATCATGGTACCTTTCTGCTTTGAACAACGAAATAAAAAGATATTCTGTTCGTAGTTGCTGTCGTTGTTTCTGTTGGCTTTAAATGTCAAGTAGGAACGAATCCGTCGCGATGGATTACGATAAATTAGTTTTTCTAAACGTTGATGTCCGACACTGGTTCCCAGAAAACAGCATATTGTCCATTAGTACTACTAGTTGTCGCTTAGCCTGGCAGGTCGCCTCGGACATGTTGCTTGATTGACTACACTGAAAGACTACCAAATAAACGGCGTGCCTGAAAACTGTAACAAATCCAGTGGTTCGTGGGGTCCGAAAAACAGAAGAAGACGAAGACCGAATAGGCTTGAGGGATACGGACAAAGCTCGTGTTTATTATCTACTATCATTTGTTGCACTGAATGACCATAGACCTTTGCATTTTCCACTGCTATGTGGCGGCAATAAGCCGAAAATTCAAATCTAGAAGACACCGTTCTTCTAGAGGATCCGACGCAAGAACGCAGATTATTTGAAGAGCTGTACGAAACTATAGTTCTATTATTGCTAGACATGATACAATATTGACGTATTAAGCAAAGCTGTGTGAACTATACTTCGAAGGATAGCATCAGAGACGCAAGGCTATTCCACAGATAGAGTGACAGTTAAACATAATAGATAGACGGAGCCTCGACAAAAAACCTGTTTCGAATTGTGGCAGTGAAGCCTTTCTCAATAGCTTATGGTTTTCTAAAAGGCCTGGTGACAACTAGACTTAGTATTTTTCATCAGGTCTCATGTTTGATTCCAATTGTTCTTATTAAACATGGATTATACTGTTTTATTTGTCTTGTACCTAAACAGTAGATCCATTTCTGCTTAGCAGGACGATTCAAGAGGATAGCAACTTGGAAGAGGAGTGGAAGAACGACGGAGTTCTTCAGCCACTCCCGATCCGACGCCATCTTCTAACGTTGGGATGGCCTCGATCGCAGGGTTCTTCGCTGGACAGAGTGTCTTCCTTACAGGGATATCCGGTTTTCTTGGGAAGGTAGTTTAAAATGTATTATTTTTTTCTACTTACTAATCCCGACCGCTTTGGTAAATGGATAACTGTACATTGAATCTTTACAGAGCTTGCCAGTTCTTCAATGTCGATTTCGAGTATCTTGTGCTAAAATCAGCTTTGCTTATCACCTTTGCCTCACCTTTGCTTTAGTTCAAATGGATCTGTCGTTTTATTGCAATATAGCTGAAACAAAATTTCCAGGCAGAACTCAAGTACTTAGTAATTTGTTTTTCTGTCCTTTAAACAAGAAGAATAATTTACGTTATTCCCTTCAGCCGAACCCCTGAAAATAAGTTGGAGAAAAGTTATTATGTTTATAAAGTTACTATGTACTATAATATTTGGCCGTCATATCGGTAGGTAACAGGCCTGCGTTAAGAAGGCTAATTATATGTAAACACTGGGAATGTATTAAACTAGTATTAAATGCTCATGGTTTTTTTCAGTTCACAAGGTTTCTGACAGTCACTGATTACTTAGTCATTCAAAAGCCCTACCTAGTATCTGCATCTACTCTACAACGCCGAAGATGTGGCATATGCACAACCCAAGTTACGGGTTACGTTTTGATTATATAGAAAACGATGAGATAAATAAAAGCGTACTGTTCACGATTCCTACGTGTTTAAAAACTTGCTAGGAAATCTCCCTGGGCTAAGGAAGAAATGCAAGTACTACACGAGTGTATATATATATATATATAACGTGCGTTTAGAATAATTTTTTTCTGAACAATTACATTATATAGACGCACTTCTATATACACCAATAGTGTTAATTTGCAAAGCGTTGAATAAGTTCAACGCATAAAGCAGTGCTTCACATTTGAACTAACGGTGGCAAAGTGGCAAGAGGGCTGGCAAGTTTTTCAATTAGTTTGTTGTAAGACGATGGTCGTTTTTATGTAGAGTCTGATTTTTTAAATTCTCTAGGAAGTGTCGATTTTGGTAGCGGTCTGAAGCTATGTATACCGAACGCTACGGTGTCGCACAGATGCTAATGCAAAAAGTATTTTTTGGGAAAAAAGAAATATCACTTAAAAGTAAACAAAGTTCTCGTTTTAACACGGTAGCAGAGCTCAATTTTAATAATAAGAAGCAACTGCAACCGAATATGTTACTCGATAGACCATATCACAGAGCTCATGTTGTAGTTCTGAAGAACGCGGTTTCTACGCACAGTCTTTATGTAGGTGATATTCTCAACGACGGCGAAAAATTCCTCATTGAATGTTCGTTATCCGAACGAAAAACCGTTAGTGTAAACATTGAAAAGTAAACCGGAAACAACAACACCGTGTGCTAATTAATAATAAATAAATTATAAGCTTTTTCTGTCTGCGATAGGTTCTTGTGGAAAAACTGCTGCGTTCCTGCCCCAATGTCAAGGCCATTTATGTGTTGATTCGTGAGAAGAAAGGCACTCCTGCCCCAGAACGATTGCATTCAATTTTGGCAGAAAAACTCTTTGAACACCTGCAGCAGAACGATCCTTTGTGCTTCAATAAGGTAACAGAGAGAGGAAAGACAGCTGTAGATAAGAGTTACTGTTTTGCTTCGTTTGTAAACAGATGCTATGCCTATGTGATAGAAAGACATGTGGAAAAGTTATGATTTGCTTGTAAATCCTTCGTAACCGTAATGATGGCTTCTAACCATGTAGGTAAAATTCGTTTCGGGTGATCTACTGAAGAACGAGATAATACTCCGTAATGAAGACCTGGAAATGCTCCGCGAGAAGATTAACATCGTAATACACTCTGCCGCATCGGTGAGTAAGGCTATTGGCGTACATGACAATTTACCATGTCCCACGTCCCATTACCCAATGTCTATCTAATCAATTTTCTATTCATAGTCCTATCCGCATTTGATAATTACGTAAAAAGCACATCTCCTAAAGAATTATTAAAAGCGTACAGCTACTTTGTAAGATTTTCGTAGTTTTTTGTTTGTTCGTAACTGAAAGCGATTTAGTACGTTACTATGTTGGCCAGCAGTTTTGCGACCCATATTAATGCTGACTCATAGATGGCTAAAGAAAACTAAACGTTTTTCATCTTCCTTCCCGAAAACAAATTGTTTATATAACAGCGTAAATAAAAATAGCGCTTTAGGAAGTAAAACCAATAGCATATATTTATATAGGTTCTATCTATTCGGTAAATGGAATCAATTTCAACCTTATACCTGTGTCGAGTCGGTTCAAAGCAAGTGTCAACGACACATCGGTGAAAGGTCATTGCCTTTGGCACAGGGTCTCGATAAATTATCTGGCTAATAAAAAAAAAAACAAAAGGAATCATTACTTTGCAGTGATGATTCAAATGCTAAATCCTATGAAGATATATATAACTTACTGCCCGAATGATTCCGTATCTTAATTCTCGATTGGTAACAAATCGATGTTTGTTGGATGAAAAGTCGGAAAAGAACAAGGATTAAACTGATGACAAAAATAACCCGGTTCGTCTCAGCACACAGACAGTCGTTGTTGTCAAGTTAACGAATTGACTGTCGCTGGTTTTAAGTTATTACGTAACGCTCTTATTTGCTTCTACGTTTGACGACACTGACTGTAACGCATTTAGCGTCAGTGTGGCGCGAACTGCTGTGTCACGGGCTATAGCAACCGTCCAGAATCACTGACTGCTCCGTCGTTACACATGTATACGCAACAACAGCGAACGGAGGGAAGTGTATAGTTTCCAACGCCATCAACCCGCATCTGCTTCTCTATATTGACTACTCTATGAGCGAATAGAAATACGAGTTCTCTATAGAAAAAGCGCGCACGAGTGAAGTCAATTTGTTTACTATCAGCAGGCCCCGCATTCAATTTTCCTAATTTAGCATTAATTACCATCACGAATCACTAACGTAACTTGACCGGCGTACGGGTTACAATGGTAAAAATAAGGAGCATCTAAGATCACATGAACGTGTTACACAAGTTGACAACCGATGAAAAAATCAGAGGATAAAACTCGGGAAGGGCAATTATCACTCGAGCTTCATTCTTCGTTAGGAGAAGTAATGCTGGAAAAGCAGGAAGTTGCGAAACTTGTCTCGTTATCGATATCGCGTTTTTACAATACCACACAATGAACTGTCTCGTCGTCGTTCTGACTATGTCGACTACAACAGAGAACAGAAGTGGCAGTTTTGTCACTGAAGAGCCGCTCCCATTGTTCAGGCTGTGGAGAGCTGGAAACAGCTTATATAAATACACAGAAGAGTGGGTTCCCAACGAACACCTTGCTTCGCCTGAAGTTGTATTCTGTTTATTCGATTGTCTAGACAATTTTTATACTAGTAATAATTGACGAGACCGCTGAGGGGTGGTTTAAGCTACCTCGTGCAAAATCATGATGACGTAAAGAATCGAGCAATTTTAGTTTAGCAAGTTTAGAATATAAAATCCATTTCTTAATAAATATAGTCGAATTAAAGATTCAAGTCTACCGTCGAACATGCTCTGAAGACGTTCTGTACTATCACCTATTGGAGGAATGTCCAGCATGGATGGGTATAGTAATTAGCGTGATGGTCACGCTAGAAACCCGAATTGCCACCTATATTGCATAGCACATCAGATAAAATATGAAAGTCACCAGATCTTGATCAACTGGTTTGTGGCGTGATATCCTCAAATAAGTCGGCGTAGTCACCATTCCTATCGGAAGAGAGAAACGTGTTTTGCCAATACGTTCTTCTAATGAATAACAATGTTGACATAACGTAACAAGAGCGGACCCACCCAACGCGGTCACCAGCCCACGGTGGGTGGATCCGATTCGAATATCATTTAAGATTGCTTTAATGTTGTTTGCAAGCAACTGAGATTTAGGATAGACACTTAATACCTCTGTATGATGAATAGACATTTTGGAAGAACATAGCCACCCCACTATATTCTATATATATACACTATATTATATTCCACGAGCTTCTGGCTTCTTTTAGCAAAAGCTCTCTCTCTCTGCCTTTCCCTCTCTTTCTATATATTAAAGGGAAAGAATAATTATCCAGTGAATAATGGCACAAAATGTCTGTAATTGTTCGTTGACTTTGTTGGATGTCTGTCATCTGTGAATCCTCCAGGTTCGATTTTCCGAACCGCTGCGTAACAGCGTCGAAATGAACTTACGCGCTACATTTAAGGTGCTCGAATTCGCTACGACAGTGAAGAATTTGAAGTCTTTCGTGCATGTTTCGACGGCGTACTCAAACTGTCATATGTGCGAGGTCGACGAAAAGGTTTACCCCTGTGATGTAAGTAAAACGTGTTAGGTATTTATACACTTGCATGTTGGTTTGTAGTAAGCAGGAGTCAAACGGGATACATAAGTAATCGCAATAGTTACGCATATAAACATCTAGATAAACAACTCTGCCATTTCTAGGCTTGTTTCCCAAAAGGAGAAAATCACAAGGAGCCAAATCTCAGAAATATCAGATATCTAATTAGAGCCCGAATGACCTCATAAAATAGCTTCTAGCCCTACCGCAAGCGGCATCAAGAATGATCACAGACATCATATAATAGCGGTAAAAGGAGCAATCAATACGGCGGGTACCATTTAATCTCGGCCTTGACCCCTAACTCACTCGCGTCTGAACTGGCATCGTCGAGAGCGCTGAATAAGGATTTTCCCTAGTGATCGTATCACGGGTGGACTTCATGAGTACGGAGCGATTACCTTGCATGGCTGTGTTCCTTCTAATCGGAGACTGCTCCGCTAGTTACTGTCAGCGCATTAAGATATATTTAGGCTCTCGACGAAATCAAAGTAGTACAAATTTAGCAACCTTTAGGTTTTAGACCTAGAACCTGAAACTGTTTTGCTCGAACAGACAGTAAAGTTCCGCGAAAAGTAAAGCCAACTTAAACAAGTTGTAGGTAGCATAAAATCTTTGTGCTGTCTACTATTGTGTTTGCTTGTTGCAGGTTGAGCCGCGACAAGTGATGTCGTTGTGTGATTGGATGGCTGACGATCTTCTTGAACACCTTTGTCCTAAATTGCTAAAGGAACGACCAAATACGTACACTTTCACAAAAGCTCTTGCCGAAAACCTTGTAGCCGAGTATTCGGATAAGATACCTGTCGCTATCGTTCGTCCATCGATTATAACAGGTCTGATTATTCACGATCTTTCGCTTTAATCCTTTTTTGCCTAGCATATGTAGAGTAATTATCGCATCTATATGAACCTTGCAAAAGAGAGTTCTGTCACTAGAAACGTTGCTGCAAATAAATCGCCTTTACTAAAAAAGTAAGTGCTACAAACTTAACCGATTTAAACGTCGCAATCGATCTATGCTGTTGTCTATCTACGTAATCATCTTAAATCGGAAAGCCCATGTCTGCATTATGTTTACTAACATATTTTAAATATATTTAATAATCTGAATAGCCCGGACTGATCTGACCTGAAATTTCCATGGGCGCGGAGCAAGCCCTTGTTTTAATTCTTGTTGCATCCATTCAGTACTTTGTCTTGCTGTCAATATAGCTTTCAGATTGTTACATAAACTATAGTAAGATATGAAACTTGACTTTAATATAAGCCAAGTTTTGCCGAAACTAAGAGTCACTGTTCCACTTTCTGCATATACGCATAGTACCTGCTAGATGAAGAACTATATTAGCCTTTTCGAAAGGAAGACATCGAAAATGTGATCTTCTACAATATTTACCAGCCAGGTATTTTATCCCGGGGGAGAAGATGCATTTTTAAATAACTCATTGCGCTCAAACTAAATATGTTACAGACTTCGTCTATCCGACATATTGACCCCAGAACACCTACGCGCACCTTTATACTGCCATTTCATCCTTGTCTGTTCCTTGTCTCGGAGGCTAACGTATATAGGCGCACTTGCAAATATCAGCTCCCGTTCATGGCTGTTTTATTCTACTTTTTTGTATGATGCTTTTAGTTTCTATAATTAATTCGAACGAGCAAATGTGTCATAATAGCAACGATTTTTATCGCTCTCCGTCGTTATGTCTACCCGCGGGTTAACTGTTCTGAGCAAAGGTGGCCAAACCAACCCTTGACCTTCAGTCAGCTGGGGTTCCACAGCGAGTGATGGTTATAGAACGCTCATTGAACATTGCTCCGCATGAGCGATCCGAACTTGCCGTCCCTGCTGCCAAGTGTTCTTTCTGAATGTGTTTTTGTTTCAAGAACTTTCCAAGTAATAAGCGTGGTATGTACACCTGGCTCTAACGTAATTCGCGATAACATTGTCCATCTTCAGCCCCGTAGAGAAAAGACCATTGCATTTGATTTGTTCCTATTCCAAAGCAAAGTTCAGGCGTAAACACATGGAACGGAAAATGGGAATGTCGCGAGCTGTGTCTCGGCGATGTTCCGTGCTCACGCTGTACGCCACCAATCGGTTCTGTTTACTTATGTGAATCAATACTGGATTTACCTTCCCGCCGATACCATGAAAAGATTCTCTCGCAGTGTTCTTTTATTTTATGTTAACGTATTTGTATGTTAGTTCTTTTAATATGATGGAATGGCTTTCAGGCTTTTTGGGGCTTCTTGTGATAACTAGGGCATAACATCTCAGGAACTAAGCGTTGAGTCTGACAGCTGATTCATCACCAGGAAACATTTAAGTCTATGTATATATATGTAGATGTATCTGTATCAAAGCATCCTAACGGATACCATTTTATGAAAAAAACAATTGTTGGAGTTATTTTCAGATGGCGTTTATATGAAGTGTTCATGTTAATCGCTTGTTAAGACCAAGACTTTCTGCAGGAATAGTCACCAAGTGCTAATCAGTAGACCTTACCTAAATTCAGAGATAACTTACAGAGGATTGACGCCAATAAGTTTTAAGAGAAAACAAAGAAGTATTAACAAACAACAAACAAAGAAAAACAAAGAAGTAGTTAGAAAACAATGGCGGACCATCTTCTGCAATTTAACCTTAGCCTAATCATTTTATGTGCGACTTACTTAGGTGCCGCTACCGAACCCTTCCCAGGCTGGGTGGATAACTATAATGGACCAAATGGGCTTTTGATCGCTCTGGGAACAGGTGTTCTAACGACACTATATACACAATTGGATTGCGTGGCTGACTTGATACCAGTTGACTTCGTAGCTAATACTGTGTTGGCGGCTGCGCACCGTACCTCGAACGGTTTCCGGGTGTACAACTGCACATCGGGAACCCAAAACGCAATCAAGTGGTCAGTACTTAATGCCAGGCTATGACATAGCTGGGCAAAACGTTATAGTCTCGGAGTTTGTTATCAATATCGTACTACAAGATTTTCTTAGCATGATGTAAGGCAGAATGGTCACAATTCGGCTTTTTTTTCTATTTATCAAAGCAACCACTAGGCAGGAACACAAACACTAACCCCTATAGGGAGCAACGACAATTCATATTTGCGTTGTTTTTTTTAGGCGTGAATTTATGGAACAGTCAATTGATTTTCCTCATCAATATCCGACAACCTCAATTGTGCGGTACCCACACCCGAGAATCACCTCCAACAAGCTTCTACACCAAGCTCGCCTATTTCTTGAACATTACGTGCCCGCTCACATGATAGATGCTATTTTACGATGTGCTGGCAAAAAACCCGTCCTGTCGCGTCTGTACGAGCGGCTAGCGAACTCGATGGGGCTGCTTGAATTTTTTGCCACAAACGAATGGCGCTTCCATAATGATAACACACGACAGCTCTTCAATGATCTTAGCGAGACCGACCAGAAAGAGTTCAACTTCAACGTATACACCATTGACTGGGCCAGCTACGTCCACAACTATTGCCTTGGCATTCGCCAGTTCATACTTAAAGAGGATATAGGTAACCTTGACCAGGCCAAACGCCATCTCAACCGAATGAAATATATCAATTATGTAACCAACGCGGTGCTCGTGGTCGGAGCATGGAAGGCATTCTGTTCTGTTATACCTTGCTCGGAAATGACCGGACTTTGCTAAACAACAAATGCGGTTTTACGGTGAAATCGACATTTTGCAACTGCCCTCATCTGCATGGTCCAGGCGCTCCGGAGTCCTTTTAGCATCTTAGCATAGAAAGACGAAAACCAACATATCAGTTCATACTGGAACCATGTTACGATGACAAGGGTAGCCAGGGATGACTTGACGAGCAACGCAGTTATAAAACATTACGCGGGTGACCACATTTGGTTCAGAGGAGAACCACCAAATAAATTGCGAAAGCGAGAAAAGTAGACAGGTACGAAACGAAACGTCGGTAGAATCGGGATCAATAGCAACGCATCTAATGCTTTTAACCTTCTCCGTTGTATTGCTTCGTGGTTTTGGGCGGAGGGCGCCTTCTCATACATAAGGCAGGAGTACGCTGATTACTTAATAACAATAGGTCGTGGATGACGTCACGCACGTAATTGTTGGAACCCTCGGCTGAGTGGCCAGAAAGGCATAGGAATTTTTTATTTATTTTTTTTTTATAGAAACTTATTTAACCTCACAATACACAGTACAACATCAGTGGCCGAATATTCTTGTTTATATATCCTCGATTTCACTATTATAATCGTTATGAATGATAGTAATTGATTAGTCGTGAAGACTTGATAGATTCAGCATTAGCATATAGTTGATTGATGAAATAGTTGATACATCGCAGAATCCGAAAAGAAGACAACTTACCATTGATGTAATACTGGTAGCGTTTAATTTGGATTTGTTTGTTTTTATTTGTGGCTTTGAATCGAAATAATCCCAACCCCCTATGAGAACTGAGATGTAAAAAACATATAAGAAAAAGCCCCTGAGAGACTGTATTGTTTTAACTATAACATGTATATACATATACAACTGGTCTCCGATCTGACACCTCGTCGTGTTATATCTTGTGCATCTACAACCTCTAGCGAATTAGGGTCCCATATTGGAAAGTGCGTTAGGCATTTTTTGCCTGCGCCGACCCGTAGAAGGACTGCGCAGCACAAAATATTCGGTCACGCTATTATTTTATGACTAACACAAAAAAAAACCAATAATAACAATATGATTTATTATTCCTATAATTACAATGAACTATTTAACCAACGACATTTAATCCTTGATGATGATAGTAATGGTGGTAGCGGAATCCATATTATCCATTGTCGCGTATGGCCAGTCCCTTTTTACATTGTTTTCATTTTCTACTAACAACAAAAGGAGAGAATAAAATACTATTTCGTACGTATCCATACACACACACACACACACACACACACACACATATACAGACCCATCTACAACGGTGCAAAGACAATAGATAAAGATTACAGACATAAATATATATCAGCCAAGCATGAATGTGAGATACAACTAACATAACTGAAAATTGAAAAACCACTAAAGGAGTGGCAGAAAGAGAAGAAAAAGCCAGTTCGAAAGGATGCCGACAGCTGTCGGCACTATCTTTTACTAAGAAATGAAGCATTTGTAGCAGTATTACTGGTATACAGATGGCTGAGTGCAACACTTAGCTAGTTAATGGTCGAATACGAAATTCGCGACATTCACCCAGATTTCTCTGTACATAAACATATAAATAATAATAATAATAAAATAATATGCGGATTATGGAAAGAGTGAGGATAGCCGAGAATAGTTAAAAGTCCAGAAAGCGACAAGTTCATAGGGGATTGCATAAACTGATTGGTAGGTGGTGGACGTTTTCCAGAAAATAAAACAATTTTCAGTTTAAATGTTCAAAGATATTTTATTGTGTATTTATTCGAGCACATGTACACACATATATGCCATTTAATTCCTTATATAATTTATGTACAACGTAAAATATAGTGTAGCGTACATACTGGATAGAACTATGGATAGAGCAATTATAAGTTGGTATCATGCTATGTCAGGGGTGGTTCTCTGTCAATGTACTCGTAATGTATATCGACGTAAGTGAACACACTTCATTGAAACTATCCTGGCCTATTTCAGGCCTGCTGTTCTCCTTCCCATTTGAACGCGTTACCCCAGCAGAAATTAATTGCTTGTGAGAAACAACGTTTCTATCGATTTCGGATGTCTAAGAAACCATTATCTTGGGAGATTATATCTGCGGTATTCCAAGCAATAAGATCCGCGATCTTTGCACCCATGAAGATGACCACAATGAAGCCTGACGTTGAAATTGTCGGGACCGTTGAGAGATGTATAGGTTAGTTTATCACATTATCATCGCGCCCAAACGCCCATCTTTCTCGCATTACCCACAGAGCACCTGGTATAGGCTTAGCAATGGCTTCTCAAGTAAACCCATGTGTGAGCTAGCCTGGCGACAAAAGCCTTCAATGTCTTGATCATTATCGCAGTGGGATCTCTTCCATTGTCATTCCATAGGTGAGCTTCAATTAGAACCAGAAGTTGCTAAAACGAGAGGCAGCTTTCATTTTTGAGCATCTAGTGATTAAACACTCTTAAGAACCTTAAGATACTTGTAGACAATCACCTTCTTCTCGTGCTGGTCAGCTCAAGAACTCTTGTAGGCTAGCGGGAGTAGGTAACTGAAAAGATGTTATTCCCCTTATTTTTTGCATAATAGGCGTATCTTGTTCGAGCCAGAAAAAATCACTCTTGAGTACACTTACAAATCATAGCTAAATGAATACATTCGTGGACAATCATTATGTAATTCAA
>NW_019213843.1:2522-140313 GCF_002532875.2 Varroa jacobsoni | reverse complement strand
ACCATCTATATTTGATATATTATCTATATACAGTCGATATATTTAAGGAACGCAATTGAATGCTAATATCCTCTCCTTGTGGGGCTCTATGTCTTAAAAGGTCGCAAGTTTGTGTTCGTTCATTCATGTATTAGACATTGGCAGGCTTCATTCCGATTTTGCCTGTGGACAATTTCTTCTCTACGTATTTAAGAACCATTCTCAAGTAAGGAACACTATAATTCAGCGTGCTTCTGGTTATTTTTTAAAATACGATCTCTTTGATTCGTATTGAACGAATATTTATAAAATACCGAGAAATTACGGTGCCTATTTTAGGTTAGATTTTAGCTGTTACGGTACGGATCACTGACCTCCTACTAGATCATGACCTTACAGCAACTACTAAAGGGTTCTCTACGCTAACGAAACAGGTTACTGCCCACTCCGTCGATCCACTTACCTGTACCTACCTGTATCCACTTACCTGGACAACTACGGTTGTCCATATGGGTAAGCTGGATTTTGACCTGGGTCTGGGACCTTGTCGTTTGTATAATCGTATGTGATACACACAATATTCAGCATTAACCAACAGCGTCGTAGCAGACATACAGGAGAGTATCGTTATATATCGTAAACATAATATGTTTACTAATTTTCTACCTTCTATTACTTATTAATTAATCTTAATTATCTTCCAGGAACACTTCCGTACAGTTTTTCTATAAGAATATTTGTATAGGAAAATTCTAATAAAATTTCTCGCTTATATTCTACGGCAGCGGCGAAATATCCTACGGTTCGACAGCATGTTTAGTGTTAGCACTAGCAACATCGGTCACAGGAAGTCGACCTTGGTCAGCTTTACGAGTAAAATCGACAATGCTTGAACTGTAAAAGACGTTAACAACAATAGGTTGACCTGCCAGTTGTACGCTAGTAGGAGATTTTCTGGCGAGTAACGCGATTTTCACATCAACATTAGGCCCAAGGCTATACCTAGCTCGCTAGATAATTTCCCCTAACTACATAGGCTTAACTCGATAGCTTGTGTAGCTTTTACTCTAGCTTCTATAGCAGCGATAATCAGTACTCAGCCGGTAAAAAAAATAGGCAGGATTGCAATCTGCGTTGATGATAGCCATGGTCCTTTCACCGTCTTGCATCCTCGCGCCAAGAATCACAAATGTTTACTAGGGTGAATTGGGCCCTGGTGGTAACCGATGATTTTTGCCGGCTTGAGGACACCTGCCTCATTTCCTCGGTAAATGTCTCCGGACAGAAACGATCTCCGCTTAGTGCGAAAGGAGCTAGCCAAAAGAAAAAAAAGATGAAACTCACTGGTGTATATTATTTCGCCGGCGATGACGAAGATGTCCTAAGAACAGGCCGGATAAGGGTAGAGTAGTAGAACATCGAACTTTTATGGATTTACGGTTGAGTACAGTTCTGTACTCATGTAAGGAAACGATCCACCGACTAAACAGCTTTTGGTGAATCGAGCATCCTATTTGATTGCGGGTAGCTGGTAAGAACGGAAAATTTAGACCTAGAAGGGTCGGAATAGGGGTTGCGACAAACAATTACTTTGATTCTTTAACTAGCAATGGTGATCACAAGAAAAGATGGCCCATCACAGTTGAAAACAATACTATTGCTCGGGAATACGTCACTGCGTCGGTGATTTTTCAAGTATCGTTCAGTACTTCGCAGTAACTAAGCCGTCATGTAGACTTAGATTGCCAAACAAAAAGAGAACGAGTTTGAACACGGTTTAATAGCTATACCTATATACCATTAACAGGAGACTCTACACATGTGATCGCCGTGACTCGCCGATCGTCGACATTTTCTTCAATAGCGGCACGCGAAACGCGGATCAGAGCCAGGACAAGCTGAACGGTGGCGATGAGGACGGGCGATTGATCACTCATTGTCCCACGGGGAGCGATATGCTCATCGGTGCTTGGCTCGGTCCGGCCTGACGGTGTTTGGCCTATCGTCTCAGTCGTCGCAGCGCCAGACGGCTGCCCCTTATTCATCGAGCCCGAAAATGTTGGCTGCTGCACTTGTTGCGTTTGTCGTCTCCTCGGCGGCAATGGGCTAGCTATTTTGGCGCACACCATGTACTCAACAAGCACTTGTCGACTTTTCGCTTTGTCGGGCGATGATGTCTTTATAAACAGACTAACATCGTCAGCAGCAACAGCGTAATGATGATTATTGCGATCATGTTGATGATCACCGTGGTGATGATAGCGCAGAAAAGGAAGAAACAGGTAATCATCAATTGCGTGTACCGCACACAGACGCAGACCTGGTCGTTGTTGCCACTTTACGCACACGCACAGCTAATCGCATGATATAGAAATCAGGCGACGGGTGTTACAAAGATAAAATGGGTTCTAACTAGCGCGAATGTCAATTTACCTAGAAACCCTTGGGTTAAGTTGACGCAGACGACGCCGCTCGAACTGACTGCTCCAGGTCGCCCACGGTAGTCGAATGCAGGGAAAAGCGACCGTGCCGCGTGATGGAGACATCGGCTTGCTACTATCAATGATGTCGCCGAGGAAGACGTCGCAAAAGTCGTACGGGGGCGCTGACAGGCTACGACTTCGGCAAGCACCTCGCCTGAGCCACTGATGAAGCCTCACAATCAATAGATTATCCCATAGGGTGACGGGATGATCTATTGAACTACGGCAAGGTCGACAGAGGAAGACGTATCGGTAACTGAAACTTTGCTATTTGTTGAAAACAATGGGTAATTTGTCGGTGCAGGTGATGTATATATACGTTTACTGATGAGCCAAAACTAAAAATTAGTTAGCATTTTTTTCCGCAACCATTTGGATATCGACTGCGGACGTCGCTTGGGAACGTTTATGATGAAGACAAGCAATGCTATCACCGTCCAGTAGGAAAGAAAACGATGGGAAGGAATACATAGTGGACGTCTCGTAATCTACTGATGATGAATAGTAATATGCTTTATCATACATGTTTGGTCTCTGGCGTTCTTATTGTTAGCGTCGTAATACTGAAACGGCTGAATGTAACGGTAATTTATATGTCTGTTAACTGTCATCGTTGGAATGGAACACTGCTCATACGAGAGTCATCCCTACATAAACACAGATTGATCCCTTCTGCCAGCTAAGCGGATCTGACTCTCTGCTTATAAATTTGTTGAAAACCTATTTCCTGCGGTAAAAATAATCCATGGCCTTTCACTCACGTTATGGCTATACTGTTCGAATCCTAGTGTTAGAATGCTGATGGTGTATATTTGTCGTATGTTTATAGCTGGCGCTTCCTCGTCTGATAGGTCCGCATCGTTCGTAAATACAAATGGCTTTCAGGTAAACAATTGAGCCTCGGTGATGCTGAGCTTCAACAAAATCATTGAGGACTAGGTGCTATCCAAGATTCCATTTGCCGAAAAAACACGACCTCACCCATCGTCGTAGCGATAGAATGAAGAACTATTTAGACAATTAAGCCCAATTCAAACCAACCTTAAAAATCACTTTCGTCCCACGCAACTTACATAGGCCATTGGGCGAGGATTACATGTAGACGATGATCGATGGGACATTTTGTGTAGTCGTGGAATAGGGCTGGTCGCGTTCATTTTCAATTCTAGCCGGAGTGAAATCTCTCTCTCTCAGTTACGACTATACCAGCTCAGGGCAAACCTGAATCCGTTAGAGTTGGTAAGGTAGTAGGATAACTCCTTGTTGTTTTGTTGCTTTTTACCTTCGCCTTTATATCGCGCATTGGCTAAAAAGTGAACTAGGTATACAGCGTTGTTAATTTTCGAAGATCAACACGACGAGTGACAGTCGTGTGATTTGCAATGATATTCCAAGGCATGCTTTATACCCGTGATTTGTAAATCATTAACTTCCATCTTGTATACATACACAAGGAACATGATGATTATGGCGCGCTATGATAGGCGTAACTGAGGATGTGACCGAAGTTGCTGTCTATTACTTCAAAGTGAGCACATACATTCCATATTTCAATTAACCCTATTGTTTGGTTCGGCTTTGTTTTTTTTTACTGAGAGTCGAAAATCCTGATTACGGTGGTGCGATGCATCGGACGGCATTAACCAGGGCCTCTGTCGGTACCCGGCTGGATAATTGGTGACAGTCTTACGATCTCCTTTCTGGTAATGATCAATTCGTTTGCATATAATGAATACGCTACCTATAATAGGGGCACAAGATTGAAATGAGCTCAGAAGTAATCGCTTTACTTACAAGGAACACTTTCC
The DNA here is from genome assembly GCF_002532875.2 of Varroa jacobsoni. NCBI lineage: Eukaryota > Metazoa > Arthropoda > Arachnida > Mesostigmata > Varroidae > Varroa > Varroa jacobsoni. Next base: position 136,043 of record NW_019213843.1, on the reverse strand, counting down.
CGAAACGCAGATTATGTAAAACCAGACGCGTGGTACCCTTAGCTTTATATATATACATATGTATGTATATAATTCCTCTGCTTTAGTCCAGCATTTTCAATTTGTCTTTCCAGAAAAAAACGAATTTATTATTCGAACTCAGAAAAAAGGTCCCTTTTCAGGAATGTAGCACGTTCGTCAGGGACTACTGCTAATTTCGTTCGTTCGGGTAGTGATTTTCAATGTTTCAGTCCAAGGTAGAACCGTTCTTACTCCGCAGACCGCATTTGATCGTCTGCCAACGCGTGTGAAGCAATTATTGTTTAGTGTTTTCAATACGACCCGTATGCTAAGTGTTTGCGTTCTCGAACGTCTTGTCTGAGAGACTCACGCAAGTTAGATAACTTTGTGTGTGCCTTTGCCACATGTGGGCACACTTTGAACATGTGGGCCTTTGCCAATGGAAGAAGAGCCTCTAGCAGTTACAATACGGCATCTGTAATTAAGTTACGTTTTCAGCCTGAAGCTGTTAGGCAAGAACAGAATTTGATCATGTGCTTAATTTTCTAGTCGCAAAATGTCTACGGCACTCGGCCCTCTGCAGGTAACTCTTAAAGAAACCGTTAAAGTAGATCGGTTTCATCCGGATCGTTCATATCCAAAGTATGGGGGAGTCGTTATTTTCTTATCGTTTTTAGGCTTATATTCAGCTTTCTATCTGCTGCGATCCGCCGGAAAGCATTTAAAGTGTTTTTCACTGTATTTTTTGGATCCGGGATCCTCCTCTATCCACACCTTATCCTCAAAGCTTCTTTTGACTTCGATGAAGTACAATACTTGGACACGCTATACGTTAGCTGAACTTAACACTTGTCCTACGCGATTGTATTTGTGTGGCCGTGTATGCTTGATCTTGTATTTATCTTAGTCCCGTAAGTTTCTTCCGATCTACTGACAGGCTGCGCGATGGATGGATTTATAATGGCTGTCTGTTATTCATTCTGTCAAAAAAAAAAATTGCTCACACGGTAATCACAACGAGAACATCGAAAACCCGTGCCAACTAATTACATACGAAATAGCCACAATCGAATATCATCAATAATTTCGACGTTCGCTTCACGAGGTAGCTTAATTACGAGAAGGTTAGAATCCGTTTTGTTGCTGTGTGCTCCACAATTTCTGTTGTTTTCTTGTTATCCATCGTTGCTTCGTCGGCTTAACGATTTCACCGATCGAGCACAGATCCATCGGCTTCTCAGTGGCGACGTCCTGACTAAACACCGTCCACCAGCCGGCGATTGGGCACTGATCGTCCCTGTATCTCTTGCCTTTTTTATTCCACTGGTGTCAAACTGACGTCCAGTTTGTTCATAGCATGACCGCCCTGTCATTTTAGTCAGCACCGCTGAATGGGTGAACCAATAGAAGACTCTAGGATCAGCCGGAGTGCATTTGAACGATATTATAAGCAAGCAATACAATATGCGAAAAGCCGACAACAGCAGTGATTCAGTATCAAATCGTGAAGAAATTCGTCGCTATCGAGCAGTCTACAGTCTACGGCCTTCAACCAGAGACCACGCTTCTTAGCATCGCCTACCGACAAAATACTACGGGAACTGTTAGTCGCCGACCAGTCGTACGCGTGTCAATGTCCGAACTGGCTTTTTTACCCATCGTTCAATTTCCCAGTCTCCTTATTAGTGTTATTATTACGTAGTAACACCAGTTATATCGGTAATGACAGCCTAAGTTTGTCTACGGTATATGGACGGAATCGTTGGTAAATACCATTCTGTGCCTGTGGCGTCGGTCGTTGGTCAGTGTTATCGTTATTGGTGGTGCTGACTACGCTAGAGTCCTTAGTCGGTACCTAGCGTCAGTAGAGCTTTATGTGTCGTAGGTGGTCGGCACTCTCTTCCAAGCCTTCTTGCCCTAGCACAGCCGGTTCCTTCTCGGTAACAGGAACGATCATTTTATCTGTGTATGCGAAAAGTGCCATGCCAAACTCGAACGACCCCACTTGCCCGTCTGTCTGATACTTCATACAGCAACAGTGCTCGCTTCGAAAGCACTCGTATGAATGGATGACCGACACAAAACGGCGGCTACAAGGTCCAAACCAAAACTGAACGACAATTAATGTTTTCTCCATCTCGATCTTTCGTATTACTGGTTACTACCTCCTATCTAGTGGCAAGGATTCAACCGTCTCTCAACTGTCGCTGCAGCCGTCGCTGACGGTCAGAATAAGGACGATGAAGGCATTCGCGTGTTGTGAGGTCTTCATCTCCACGAACAGGTAACGAGGCGAAACTTGTGCAGACATTACCACTAATGGAACAATATTGAACAACTGCAACGGAAGCAAGCAGCATCCAATCGAAGACTTCTTGGATTAGGCCTGTCTTCTATCGCGAGTCTTTCGCATGAAATTGCGGGCAATATGATCGTAATGTTTCCATTTATGATGTACACAAACTCGTATGTACACGACCAGGCCTAGCGTATAGTTACGTGGAATATCTAAGGCAATTTAACTATAGCGGCGTCTCTTTGAATGGATACATCGACCTGAACTCCTATGACTATCGTATATGACAAGCCGCAGTCATTTAGCAGGACAACGATGCTGGTAGCTGTGGCTTCGGAATGGCTGGGGCCAGCCGGTCCAAAAAACAGTACCGAAATACCGATTTTTAACAGACAATAAATCAACTCACAAAGGTGATTCATTCATTCATTCCACGATTCATTTTTATCCCGCCTCAAGTACGCGTGAGTCCTGTCTTTTCTCTCAGTCAGAAAGCAGGGAGGTCAGGCCAGAACTGAACTTCTAACTCGTTATTTTTGAGGAAGACCCGCTCTTTGCCAATTGAAGTCGTTTAATAGGCATTAATGTGGTGAGTCATACCATATCTGTATACAAACAAGTAGTATTCTTGTTTCCCATCGAATTCCTTATAAAATATCGATTTAAGTTAGCCCGGTCTTGCTTATTGAATTGATTCAGCATGTAGGTGATGGGCGAGAAGGAGATCGCGCCACGAACCTACCCTACTACTGCCAGTCGGCAACCTGAAATAACGGTTTTGTTGTATGGTACCTCCTGATCACTCGCCGAACGTACCAGTAACGTTGACCATTGATGCAGTTCTTCATTCTGACCTACTATAATTAACAACAGAACGGCGCAAAGTACTTCTATTCTCTGTACACACTGTCAACGGCTCTCTCTTCACTGTTGAATAGGCTAAATAATATTCGCTTATACAAACGCTCAAATCTGTTGATTCAACGGGGTTTTCAGATAGCTGCATGCCATTTTCAATATTTGTTTGGGCCAGCGGTAGTACTGTATATAAACAATGTACAGCCTTGCAAATTGCCAATCCTTGTTTGTAAGTTGAGTCCCTGATGATGATAAACTAGTTTTTCAGTTTGGGTCGACGATACTTGCATGAACAAACATGACGTTGAACAAAGTTAACCTTTAGGCTATAGAAAGCAAAAAAAACACTGAAGGTAACATAAACTGAAGTACTTATTATTATTCAACGTTCGGGACTTTGTTATTATTGCGTGAACGCTTTTCTCGTTGCTATTTTGAATTTACCTAGTAGGAAGGTGCACCTTGAACGAGCATCGTGCCATGTCAAACATCAATATAATATATGCGGAATAAAGCGACCTACTGCCAGCACCCAAAAAGGCATCTGCTCGATTCGTACTTCGCCGGAACACCCGGCAACCGTCTCAGACAATTCATAGATAACATCCCCTTGTCCTCTACGGCCGACGCAGTAACACAGATGCTTAAAAATAACAGCATCAGCACCATCGTTCGCACGTATTTCAGTTGCTGTGAAGTCACCACTTTGGTGCACTTTGGCGTGCGTCGAAGCGCACCTTCTCCTCGGCTGGTTCTGTTTACTTAAATAACGTTTATAACGATTTTAGTTTGTCGATACTAAGTAGCGCTATTTTATATCGAGTCCCACCCGAAAACGGTGGACTCGTGTTCTGAGTGATACGTAGAACCTACATTGTTAACGGACGATGCAGTATGGTGCACATCTTGTTCCGTTCTGCCTTTTACATAATTGTAACACATAAGCTGTTATGCAACGACCGACAAACTCGAGCTCGGACCATGCTGTTTCTGGCGAAGATCATAGTTGTACTAAGCTGAAAGAAAACTATAGTGTTGCTATAATAACGATAATGAATACAAGAAAATCCAAGAGTCACGCACAAATCAAGCCGTCCGTCGAAACCTATCTGCTGCTCTTGCTGTTAGCTAACCAGCACAATCTCATTCCATTGAAGACCCCATCTCACTATTATCCATTACATATATGTTGTGTAATAGATGGCTGGCTTTCTTTGCTGCAGTTGTTGATAGTTATTGTATCATAGCCAATTGAAGTGATGATCATACAGATGACGGTGACGTCGATGACGCGCTGGTTACAAGCAGAGTTCTATTATAGCATACGGTCGTCTGTTGGTTCCTGGTTTTTGCGTGCGATTCTCTCATTGCCGCTGCTACGTCTGCGGCTGCCGGCCTTCGGATACCAAACAACCTGTTTGGGGCTGCTCGTGCCTAGAGGCGTGGTAGGAGTCCTCTCGCACGAAAAGCGGTCGGTGAGAATACTGATACGATATGATGAGTTCACCAATCGGGGCCTGTATGCCACTATTTCATTGAGTTGCTGCCAATTGTTGGTGCTGATCCTGTTGCTCTTGTTGTTGTTATCGCTGTCCTAATGTAGATGTTGCATGAAGCCGCCGGCTGACTCTGTTGGTCCGATCAAGGTGCTCCGTCCGGATCCTTTGGCCTGCCTAGCTGTGCGGCGACGGCGACCTAGTCACTCATTTGGTCTCGTCTTCAATCAGTTAGTCAATAGAAGTCAATATCTGGTGAGGAAACCTCGAAGTCGGCTACTACCACTACTGACGTGCCTGTATTACGGCCTCTGCAATCAGAGGGGTAAATTTGAAAGAAATTCCCATTAGCAACAGTCCATCAGCGCTGTGTAAGCATAAAGCGGTTTGTTCTTGTCGTTGCTCATCGCACGTACATATACATATTTCTCTCTGCCCGTCTGCAGCTCTCCCTATGGCGAATGACACAGCTGTCGCCAGCCACAGAAACCATCATTATTTTACTAACAGTACTGGATGAAAGAGTCTCCGTTCAACTCAACTCCATGCAATGATGGCTTGACCGCCTGGCTAACTTTATCGGCGTTGGTTCGAGATAGCTGCTGCTCTTGTTTGATATTTGACGGTTATTGTGCCCGCCGAGGAGGAGTGCGTAACGAGTCATCAATCAATCGTCGCCGGCCGTCACTGTGCTTTCGGCCAGCATTTTTTCTTGCATCGGTCGTCGAAATCAACTAGCGTACGAGCTAGAGGAATGCTCTACGCAATGGCGGCAATTTCAAAACAAGGGCAGGAAGGTTACGTCGGCAAAAGACGCTGTTCCAGTGAGCAGTACCGTTGCATGGCTATTCTCTCGAACTGGTCGCGTTTCTCGAATGTTGTCTTCGTCGCGGCCGCTGTTAGTTTGGAGCTGAAAAGCGGGGTCCCAGCTTTCGGAGTCGCTGCTCGCCGTCACCCCCTGATCCACTGAATATCATGCGCCATGTCGATCTCTACGTCTGGGTTCGAATCGGCTATAGGCGAACCGCGTGACCCTTTGATCGGCATGAAATGCGGCAAAGTCAAAAACGTGCTCCGTTGTCAACAAGCCTTACAGGCAGCACCAGCTGTAACCCAGACACGCGGTAAACATACCTAAGATTGACTTATATGCTGCCATACGCCTCGAAACTAGTTTGGGGTAGAGTTTGTTGCACCGTCCTCTCCATAGATGATCATGTGGGGATGTTTGCCGCGCCCCTGATACCACTGTTGCCTGCGGTGGCGACGTTTTCGCTAGCTAGTGATAACCAAAGATGGTTGACGTTGTTTTCTCACTGTTCGGTCTGTACGAGGGCTGCCGAGAACGTGACGTTCGCTACGTTCGTGCTCAACTTCATTACGCAATTGTCGCGACTATCACTGAGTGTCCCTATGTTATCCAAGCACGAACAAGCGAATACTCAATACCAAATAAATCAAATACAGTTAGAAGGTAAAAGGACCTACTAAGGGAATTGACGGACAAGCTGATTTTGAGCTATTGAAGGCTTAGCTGAGTAACAAACGACGGCTTTCGTTGGCGCAACAGAGTTTCCCGTCATCCCATGGCACTATGTTGACAAACGAAACTACCTTGACGATGATAGCAGTGCTGGTAGTTATGAAGGCTCCGAGGAAGCGCTTTTCAAACAGTGGTTGTGTATACCTATCTGTATTAAGGCGCTAACGCAAGCGATTCGAAGAGTCAAAACCAGACGATAATGGCCGTCCTGCAAATTCTGTTTCAACAAGGAATTCGTTGTTTAAAAACCTTTCTAACGCATCTTACCTGTTACAACAATTGATATTTTATGGAACCTACATTTAATATCAAGGCCAGCTGTGCTTACCTCAGCGATATATACAAGGCGAAAAACACACGCAAGCCTGTAAACGATTAACGGAATACTTGTGTCATTTATATATATACACCTTGGTTGTTTTTTTTTCGTTCATACAATTTGTGTATTACACTTGCTAAATAAATCCTAGGATATATTTTTCTTTATTATATATTTATAATGTTCTTTTAAAAATTGCCATTGGGCAAACGTGTCAAACAACGTGTCATTATGTAGTCTTTTAGCGTACTGTAAATGCCAATAATTTTCTCTTTAGTCAAATTATGATGCATGATTATAACTCACCTGATTTTAGATGGGTAGTAAGGACGAGGAGAAATGGATTCATGCAGGGAATACCTGTTTCCAATCGCATAGTTTTGTTTTTTAGTTAACTTCAATTGGAAAAAGGGGTGTGATAAATTATACGAGTAATTCTTACTTAAAAAGGTGATAAGGATTTATCGAGAGAAAACAGCCATGTTGGTTACTTTTGTGCTTCTATTGCAGAATAGTGACTAAAACTTTTAACGAGTATAATTGCTTCTCTTTATTTGAAATATATGTTCTTGTTTATACATCGCCGCTTACCGAATGCTCACTATTATAATACATGTAATTATTTTCTGTCTCGTACATGCTACAATTGATATAATTATACGATGAAGACTTCTGCTTCTGGACATCAACGACATTTATGTCCATTAGAAAAACCTCGCTTTATTTTCATACATGCTGTGTGTGGACGCGCCTAACAACGACTACAACAGGGGGCAAGAAAAGCTTTGTCTTTCATAGTTTCTCAGCATTAAGAGCCAAAATCTGTCTGCCCGAAGTGCCGCTGTAGTACTGTGTCTGTCGGGGACAAGTCAAATGTACCGCCTGTGGCCAACCTACACCATCATCCACAGAGGGCGCCACGAACAGTCTGAGCGGCGCTGTCTTCGTGGTATAACAGAACTGGGCGTTGTATTCAGCTTCTACGTATTCGAACGTTGGTCGTCAATAGGACATGGAACAAGTGTTGCCTAAGTAGTAGGAAATGGTCCCGTAAAAATGCAGCCGGAAAAGTGAGACAAGATTATTGAATAGTGAGACAATCTTTATTTTCTTTTTACTTTCTTTTACAAAGCTTGATTTTCTTTCAGTGGATTACTTCTTCTATGCTGTTGAACGGGACTTCGTTACGCATGAACTTGGATCCCATTTCGGGTTGTACTTGCGTGATATATCGCTTCGATGTCTTCGTGGAGAATGTAACTCAGCATTCCGGGAATAAGAACGCTATTATTTTATTAAACACTATTAGATATCGTTAAAGTTATCGAAGTTTGTTATGGAAATGTTCGAGATATGCATAAAGACGTTTTAGAAAAATTTCGGAAAAAATGGTAAATTTAAAGTGTCAATTTTGTCGTTTCTATGAGCTAGACATTATTTACATAAAATTTCACCTATTATTACAGTTATATTAACTATGAAGACAAATGTATCACTTTAAAATAAAGGAGATAAAGATGTCTGTGATCCTAATTGCAAAAAAAGTTAGCGTCCTTTTTCCTGAACTTACCATAATTATTATTTACTTACCAACTTACATAATTCCTTGACGTTTAGGGTGTTCTCTTAATCGGCATATCTTAATTTGTGGTCTATCTGCGGCTCTAGTCGGAAAACTAGCTAGCAGCGTCGTTCAAAAAGGAACATTGTAAGGCATGTAAACCAACCAGTATGTATAAACAACACGAAAATGCTGGTAAATGGCGCCGCGGGGGGAGGGGGGGGGTACGGCAAACCTGTGAGCCTACTTTAGCAAAATAAAGGCCTTGTGTCATATCTAGTGCTTACATTGTGTTCAACATGTGCATATACACCATACCAGCCTTTAAGGCTACCAGTTGTTAAGTTACTCTGGTAAGTTAAAAAAAAAATCTATTGCTATGTACGCCTTGCGACTGAAAATATGGCATGTAAAAAAATGGCCCAAATTAAAAGCCATAAACTTGTCTCTAATGTATAGTAAACGCTAAAGATATTTTTAAGGTATCCTGTATATGGGCATTGGTTTTTAAAATGCAGTTACTACAAAGTCGTATTAAAGCAGCATCTCCTAGGGTTTTCGATTTTAGGATCTAGTACAAGCTATTACAGCGCTCTATAAGTACGCTAGAAGATTGTATCACGTGTTTCTTCGTCTCTGTATTAAATACAATTTGTCTACAGTTGCTAAACTAGATATTGCATTGACTGTGTCTTAGTAATATACTTTTCTTTGCAAAGTTCTATTGTTAAGTGGTTCTTAATGCTACCATCAACCCTTTCATCCGTTAATTGATGGCGTATTTTTGCAGAGGGTGAATGTAAAGGACTCTTTCAGCTTTGTGCTTCCTGCCATCGCTAAAAAAAAAGAGGCCACGACCCCACACGGCTCTCTCACAGTCTCCTTTGGAAAGCGCAGGGGTACTGCGGGCATTTGAAAGAGCAAAGCCCCCAGACTTTTAATGGGCACTAATTGGCTGAGAAAAATTGAATATGTTGATTTCGTGGGCGCCAAAAAACGTGATAAATACTCGTTGCGCTTGTGGTTAGGCAATGACCATGTCAGAGTTACTTACTGATACAATGTGCACTGCGCATATATATATATATATATACACGTATTTATTATCAGTCCACAATAAAGGGTGTGCAATGCTTTTGCAATTTACCAAACCTGCTGAAAGTACGTACTGAATAGAAAAGTGCATAGGACAAATATTAGTCAAGGAAACTTCTAAATGGTTCCTGTGTATTTTTGTTTTCTCTTTATCTAATAGAACTTCATTGGTGGTAATAGAACTTCACCTTGAGACGCCATTAATAGTGTTTCTTTCTTTTCAAAACGAATAACTTGTTCCCTATTTCCGACAAAGGTAGATGGATTGAAATTTCGTAACAGCCGACCAAACGTCCCAAAATACATTTTGAAGTTGCGTGGACACCCATGAGCCCCGGTCACGTGGTCGTTGGCGTAAAAAACGTAAAATTTGTGTGAGTTATACGCATGCACAATATGTAGGAAGTGGCCGTTGCAGCACGCAGTACGTAAACCACTGGATCCAATTGTATCGAGCGCGTAGACGAGCATTCAACTTTGGGCAGAAAACTTAGTTTTACCTGGATATTTAGCCCATCTCCTATATCTAGTATATTTTTACCACTTGATTATAGTCTATCCGCCTTCAAGTCGTTTACCAAATGTCCTACCATACCACCATGTTATTTCGATCACGGTAGATTCTTATCGTAACCATTTCCAGCCTGATTTATTTATAGTACATTGTCATTGGCATATGTGGAACTGCCGTACGCTATGTAGGTCGCAAGATGCACAATCCGTTTCTGCGTACTAACTTCTCGTAATGTAGCCATTTAGGCAAACCTTATCTGGAGCGTCAACATTTAACAAAGATCTCAATCTCATCCAGCCGTTGGCAATAGACAATGTCGAGTCCCGTCGTCGGACCATCAACTTACAGTCACTTGCTCAACAACGTTCAGGTGCACCCGAGTACCCCGGTTTTGAAGTTGAGTGGGGTTTAAACAAGCATTGGACTATTTATCGTAAGTTATTCGGTAATCTAAAAATACTACTTCCGATGAAATAATGAACATCTGCGGCATAGTGGTAGAGAAACGATTCTGTGTGCCCAGTGCTAAGATCATTGTATAGCCATTGCCTAGCTGGTAAGCCAGCTAATTATTGAATTAGCTAAATACAAAGCTGATTCCTGTGCAAAACGTCAAATGTGAAAAGTATATAGGAGTGCCGGATCAAATCTAACATGGCAGACAGCTCAGCTTTACAAAGGCGGCCGACTTTTATTTTGTTTAATTATGTTTTGATTATAATGTGTACGTGATGGCCGCTTGCCAATCGCAGAATAATAATAATATCCACCTTAGCACTTTTTGCCGCCATTCCATGACTTAACTTTGTTGACATAGTTCTTTAATCGGAAAATTTCACAGAGTTATTGTACTTCAGCTATCAGTCTTCAAGGACTTCGTACGCTCGTGCACCAAGAGGCACTTACAAGAGCCAAAGTAAAAAGAGACTCTTAAATGAAATAACACTTGTTTTTTTGTTTCCGTTTATATTATCTATATCTGAAATCTCTGAACGCCCGTACGGGCGACAAACACCGATCGTCCTTCAGGCAGCGTTTTATTTATGACTTTGAATGGGGTTTATAGTACAGAGCAATATGTACGCTTCGTGGCATATGCGTACATGATTGCACATCTAATCAATGTGATAGAATTGTCGATTAAAATCATATGGCTGAATATTTATGGCTTATTTAAACTTAGAGGTGTCTAAAATGGCCTTTGTACCCAAACACGTCAAATCTTAAAAATAAAAACATCGAAGATAACAGCAACGCGTGAAACAGCGCTGCTTTTGTGAGAAATAGGTTGTCTCATATAGCTCAAACGTATAACCAGCCTTTGCAGTACCTACCACCGGTAACATCGATTTCGTAAATAAAAAAACAAAAACCTAAATGGTATCAGATCGAACACACAGAGAGAACGCGTCGAATGAATTCCAAAGGCTAACGTTCCATTCTCAAAAACAAAAAGAATGTCCCAGGTAGCCATGGTCTAGCGTAAGTTTACAAAGTAAAGTTCTATAACGAACTAAACAACTTACGCACACATATATGTATGTATGTATATATATACCTAATCTAATGTTTCTTCCTTCGGCATTGCTATTAAGCATTGTTTCGGCAATATGGAACAAAGTGTCTGTCCAGGCCCCTTTTCAAACCTGGCAGATGCTCACTGTTAGATAAAGATGAACTGCGACGACAAAATACGTACGAAGTAATAAGCCAATAATATATTTTAAGTGACAGTGATCCGACATTTTATTTTCTTTTTAATCGTATCATGCTAAAACTATATTTACATGAATAGCACTCCTTTTTTGATAATAATAATAATAATAATTATAATTATAATTATTATTATTAATAACACCACTATTACGACACCATGTCCGTTGTCTTCTCAATTTTTTTTTGACTTTCCTTAGATCCACTTGTCGCTGTTTCTACCTGATTCCACAAATGGATGCCACAGCAGAACTGGGTACGCAGTACATTTCGAACGTGCCCGCCAGTTGGACTTTCGGCAGGGCCGTTTGTTGGCGTACTCTCCGGCAATACACTGTATTACAGATACACATAGAGTATATGGTCATTTTCGCCCTTCTTGATGACGACGACAACAACTACGACGACGAAAAAATAACGCTGCCTCCCAGCTGATCATCTTATTCTCTTCGTTACTTGACGGCTTCGTCCATTAAATAGGCCTATTAGATACGACGCACCATATTTTCGCTTTGTATAGTTATGCCACCGTCCTTGCCTCTTTCATCGCAGCTCTTCTTTCTGCTACTTCGGCATTGTTGATATTCGTTCGCTGCCTTCATCTATTTTTTTAATCATTTATTGTGACTGACGTAGCTGGTGTATTGTTAATGTTGCTTTTGCCATAATCGTTGTTGCTTTGAGGGGAAACTCTGTTATTTGGTCGTACGTTTCTGTTTTACGTTGTTTCATCAGCTATCACGGGTTGTCTCAAGCTAATATTAACTCTCAACATCAAAATGCTTTCATCGGGCCCATCGATGGACTGCTTCATTGGCTAGAACCGAAAAAGGTTTTGAGTTCTCGCAAAACCAAAACCCAGTCGTTCTTTGGTATTGTCTGTTTCGATTTGGAATTTGACGCCTGGGTCCTCCGATTTTACCCAACATTTTGTTGCTGTTGTTACTACTGTTGTTGTTGTTGTTGTTGTTGTTGTTGTCGTCGTCGAAATCGCACAACTTCTGTCTGAACGCCTGCCATAAAAACCAACTTTCAGGCTAGTCTAATGCTGTTTATTAGGACAGTTTTGCTTTTTTTTTTTTTATGTATTTTTATTGTTTTTAACGTGTATGCTGGTGTCGTCACAAGTCGTCATGGTGAATGGTCACAGCTCATTGACAAGTCACATAATTTTCTATAATTATTCTCTTTTTTTTTGTAATACCTAGGTAACTTATTATGATACACAGGACACGGGTCGAGCACGAACCCAGTTTAATTTATTCTCGTTTAATTGTTTCTCTTTCTCCCTCACTCTCGTCAGTCTTTGCTCATTACTTTATTTGTTGTTACATAAATGTTTAGTATTGTCCCATCATTTATCGTTGCACCGTCCTCCCCTCGCTAGAGCTTCTGGTGCCCTATGTATGAGTACGCCATTATCATCTTCATCTTTCCCAGTCTTCTACCTTGCTTTAGTCATTAGCGACAGAATTTACAACATTTACAAACATCCGAGTGCCGCTATCGTCTCGATGTGTCAAATCTTCACCAACTATTTTTTTTTTTGCTTTCGGTTACCTGCTGCTGTTTTTGTATTGCTAATCGGAAAATTGGTTCGGACTTGTTGGTTTGTTTTCAAAATTGAATTTTCAACGCGCGGATATCGAATATGGTCTGAGAAGAATATCTTCCTTAGTGAAAGTAGCCATCTCTCGTAGGTCACAGCTGATTTGGATACAGTCGATTAGAAAGCACTCGTTTTGACGACCACGAAGACGAAATCATCATCTTCAGAAGCCTCATTGATCGAGCATCGCATGCACCGGAAGGGTAGATGCGATACGTCGCATCTTTTTCAACCGTTTATCTTTACTACTCGAGCGCAAGGAATGAACCCAGCAGACACTGTGTACCTTAAGTATTATCGACTAACAAAAAGCCCCTCAGATACTTCATTTATAAGCGATCGCTTACGACATTTATAAGATAATTTCATATTCGAATCAATCACATCTGCCAGGTTCACGGCTAGTGGCGTCAGCCCCCTGTTATCTTTCGTCTGTCCCGTCCGTTCTACTTCTCTTTGCTAATTTTTGCATTATAACTAATCCATCTCTGTCTGTTTGCATGGTACGGCTGTGCTGGCCGATCAATTTCCAAAGATTCGCTGCTGGCGAGTTCACGCTTCCGCTCACAGAGAGGGGCTCTCGTGCTGAGGCTCGTCCGCATCTCGTCCTGTGGGTATTGCACTACACGAACAATTTCTTTTATCGCGTTGCTTCTCCACCAATCATCTGTTGTTTGTTTCAACCGTGTTTTCTAATTCGGTCAGTATTGTTCTTGCTGCTTTCGCATAAACTTTTCCCTCGATTTCGCGTGCACACAAACAGACACACACACACACAGACACACACACACACACACATGCTCACGCCCACGCATACACACACACACACACACACAGAAACGCATGCACACGTGCACGTCTATATCATTCGCTCACTCGCCCGCAGATACCCGTTTATTCGTTGTCGTATTTCGAATAATCGTAAATGTGTGCGTGTTCGTGTTTATTACCGACCATAGCCGCGATACCTTTTCACGAACACGGTCTTCGTTTCCAACTTGTATATCCTCATTGTTAGTATTTCCAGGACTGATGTCACTTTCCCTATATCAATGTGTCTTCATTGTTATCAATATTATAACAGCCGTTACGGTTGCTGTTTCTCGTTGCTGGCTTATTTTTGCCTAATCACGTAGCTATCGTTCTGACTATTGTTGTTTTGTCGCTGTTGGTGTCATTGCAGTTTCTACTGGCTGGGTATGGTGACCACAATAATCCTACATACATATCGGTCACATACAATCATAGCACACTGACGAAACGACAGGAAGACCAACCAGCGAGCCAATTTTCAGCCCTTAATCATCATGAATACCATCACACTCTATAGGTGAAGATAATATTAATAATGTTTGTCTATCCAGTGCCCGATGCGCCATCTATTGACCGCATGTCGGGCAATGTATATTTGCTTGTTACTTATTTGTCTTATATATGCAACCTTTTCATTCACGCGTCGCCTCTATTAATATTGTCTGTATATCATCTTCGGCGGCTCTGTTTATCTGTATTATGTATAATATGTATGCAGTTTAGGTGTATTTTTTTTGGGGCGGACACTGAGGATTCTGTACATGGGTAGGGGGTGTCGTCGGACGCCACCGCGAGATCAATGGATCATCTCTGATTTCATGCTTTTTGCTGTTCAGGCAGAGGCCACAGCAGACAGTAGAAGGGATGTTCGATCTGCCACTGCGTCATGTCGCTTCTTCTCTTTGCCTCTCTGAAAAGACCATCAGGGATCCTACTCTTCGTTCCCCTTTGTTGTTTTTCATTCTGCATTCGTTCTCCAGAGAGAAATTGCGCGAGTCGTTAGCTCGTCAACGGCCTCTGCTCTGCTCTGTTCATCCATCGTTGCAGTACTATCGTTGTGTTTGCTGTGTCAAGTAATGGCTGTTACTATTGTCATTTTCATAGTACTAATCTCCGTCTCCTGCAACATGTTTCGGCCGTACCTTATTTAGCTTGTCTGTAGAGCACTGTGCTTGTGTGTAGGTGTGGGCGTCGATGGCTGTGTTTGTGTGCTCCGTCTAAATGAACACGCCCGCATTGCCGTCGCCTCCGCCTAAACATTTCCAATTATTTCCAACCGGGGTTTGCTCGGGGGTCCGACTTCGTCTCACTATTCTTCAGCAGCGTGTCGACGTAAACCCGACACGTTGGCTTCATCCGACCTCAACTTGGTCATCGTCATTATCCTTTTCTTATGGTTTCTTCTTCCTACTAGAGCTCTTTCTACTTTCTTATCTTTTTCATACCCTTTGTTTCTATTAGGGTTCGTCGCATTCGACCAACGCAGAGTATTTTGCATTAGTTGAGTTTTCTTTAGCAGACGGCCCTAAACCTAATCATGGGTCGCAAACTGGGTCATCACGGTTGAAGAATCGCAGGCGAGTAAATAAAGTACACAGAACTCTTCTAAGAAGTGGCGACAGCAGTACTCATTTGTTAGATTTTCCCATCATCATCATCGCTGTTATGTTTATCGATGTCACCGCCTGTTTAGCGCAGTTCGGCCTGCTCTCAAGGTGGAAAATAAATTGGGTAGAGGTAGATATTGGGCGCCAACATCCATTGTTAACCAATGTTCAGCGTCGATTCGCCGCAGCGATCGCGTGTGCTGCTGCCACTACGGCTGATGTCGCTGTTGACTGTTTCCCGTTGCTGTTGTTATTGGGACCGGCACTAGATTCGGCCAGTGCTGGATCGCCGATGCCATCGTGGCCATCAAGGCTGTCGTCCTCGACGCCCTCGTGGAGCTCCTCGGCTGGCGGGACACCCTACGCCATGGCGCCTACCATCGAGTTGAGCGCCGCCGAACCAGCGCCCGCACCGAGATTGAGGGCGGCTGCCGTTGATCCTTGGCCTCCATGGCCCACTCCAACGGCCAGACTCGACGAAATGCTCTGGCTAATCTGCGAGCTCAGCGAACCCGCATGGCCTGCCGCTCCCATGTGTTGGCCGATAGACGACACCGGACTAGACGATACAAACGAGCCGCCCATGCCGACGGGAAACTGTGCCGCCCCCTGGTTTACGCCCATATAATGATTCATGTTCATGCCCATCGAAAACTGGCCTGCCGGTGAGAAGCTCGAGAACGACTTGTCGCCAAGCGGCTTCAGGCAGTCAGGCAGCGCCAGCATCGAGCCCGATGGCTTCTTCTTCTTCGCCTTCGAGCTGAGTTTGCGGTTGCGCGTTTGAATGCCTTCTTTCTTCATGGTCAGCGGCCTATTCACCTGTAATTCATGCGGAACAACAACAGGACCGTATTGTTAACCAGTGCATAGCCCTGAACTTAAGTACAGCCTAATTAATACGTGCACGCAATCATACCAGACTGTTTGCAAATGTGCGTACGTGTATATAAGGAGGTACCACATGTTCAGTCTCAAGCCCGTTTACCTGCGAATTTTCCTCCAAACGTATTTGATGTAATTGGGTTATCAGAATCAATAATGCGCGAAGTTTCTGACCCATCCCCGTTTGCCACTATTCCCACAGCTGCTTACCAGTCTACTCAGATGCCCGAACAGATTCATTCGTACTAGGCACTCTCATAGGGGATAGCGAAAGTCCGGGCAAGTCTCTTTTGGCATCAAACAGCGCAGCGAACCAATCAATCTCACTCTGGCAAACTATGGAAGTGGCAAATACGAGCTCGTGAGTTCACTCGAATGTTGTTACCACTATCATCATTCTCGCGGTCTCGTTGGCGGCTGGCAAAAGACGCGCCGGTAGCAGCAGCAGTATCGAGGCGGGTGGCCAGTATTGGCCACCCCATTTCTTGCTGACTGGGTTTTTCATTGTCTGTGCGTCATTGTCCGCCCTGAACAAACACAGCACTGCGACAGCGTCACACCGACACAAATAGACACGCAATTCCGGGTTGCGATGTAAATTAACGAATTATTCATGGACAGTTTATGACACCCGACTCAGCTGCTGCTGCGAGTGTTATTATTGGTATTGAAGTCGTCGGTCGAGGCAAACGACGCTCGAAGTCGTTTGATTGCCATCGTGTGGCAAGAGCCCGGTGGACAAAGAGCTACAGCGATTTTGTCGGCGGCAGAGATGGCACCATTTCAAAGTGCCGGTTCACACGTTCAGGAACAACAGTCAGGCGTTGACCGGACGGACGAACGACAGTGGACGCTACTGGATGGTGGTCCAGGACGCTGCGACAGTGAACCATAGATATATCGAATCGTGGTAACTGACTCCGTTCGATGGGCGGACAAACGGACACAAGTAGCGTGTGAACGCCTCCTGCTTACATCTGAACGTTTTTGTGTAATGTTTAAATAAATACAAGATGAGTGTTATTTATGCCATTATGCGGCGACACTACTCAAATGTTTTTGCAATTGTTCCGTCGGTGCCGCCGCCGCTGCTGATGGCGATATCATAGTGTGCGTTTACCTGACGCGTTGATTTTATTCCAAACTACCGTTACTCAGTTGTGCAAACGACATCGTAATGGCACCATTAATAAGATATGAAATTTTCGATGTTATATGTTTTGCGGATTGGAGCTGGTAAAAATTGATATATATATATATATATATATATATATATATATATATATATATATATATGAGGAAAAAAAAAGAAAGATTTCGAACATATCTAATAGATCAGACGCTTCCTGTATCGCCGAGCCTGCTTGAGACAGCAGGCCATTATAAGCAATGAAACGAGAGAATTGCTATTAGTGTTGGTCTAACAGAAATAGATCGTCTTGTCCGACGTGGGCGCGACATCATGATCCTTGTCCTAGAGCTTATCCACAAAGCCGTCCTTATTGTTCCTGCTGTGGTGTATTTTCTAGTGAATTTGGAGTGATCGGGCTGACGTTGATATGTTTCAATGTTTGTTTTCTCAACGTTTGACTACCTTGTCTGCTGTCGTTGTTCTGTCCTTCGTCTTGCTCCAATAAAGATTCTGTCCCGGCGGGGGCTGGTGACTCCCGCTGAGTGGCGCCACTCGTCGTGGTCATGGCTGTCTGCTTTCGTACATAATTCACATCAGCGTCAATTCGCATCTGAGCACAGCCTCAATCTATAGCGTCAGCTTAAACAGAAGATAAAGAGACCTCTGTCAATTATTGCTACTGCTGCGCTCTGCTAAAGCTGGGACTTCAGCGGTGTTTGCCTTATGGCCGTATGGCGTCCATTTACTGCCCTTGTTACCTAACATCACAGGAAAGTTCTAGATCTGTACGAATTTATCCATCCACTCACCCATAATTGGCTGATTTGACCTGCTGGGATCACCACAGTTAAGAGACGCAGTAGAGGGCAACTGAAAGCCTGAGGGCCTGTTTAGGTTGTCTTTGTACTCATTAAGCCATCGACACGTTTACCTTGTTATAGACTGTATACGACGCGAGTCTATGTATACAAGTAAATTTTGGACCATTGAATATCAATTTTTGGGGGGTAAAAAGTGGGCGGGGATCAGGCCAGTACCCTTGTTTAATGCCAGTATAACGACAGCTGATAGTCCATTGCTCCGTTTAAGGGTGCTTGCACTCTTGCTGCTATCAAAATTACTGTTAGTTCTATCACTGCTATGACTTGTACCGCAACTTCCATTTTAGCTGCTTCGATAAACTCGTTCTCCCATCGCGACGAGTCATTTCCTGGGGCAAGTCGTCGTAGGGCGTTCGCCCCTCCTCTTCATGCCTTTAGCTTGGGTTACGACGCATGCTGGAACAGCCATAGATGGAGCTTCCACTGCTGCCCCTGCTAGACACGAGCCAACCAAAGCGTGGCGTCGTCCTTATATGAGTACCGCTTTCTCTGCCATAGCGGCGGTTCGTTCATTGCGAAGGTAGCAAGGACTTTACTATCGCTTCAACCGTCCTGTCCTGCGTAGCAGCTCAACGGTGGGTCTGTACACCCACTAGCTTCACCGGAAGGCAACAAACTGTTTCCTGATGCGGCAATATATCCACAGGCGAACGAATAAGAGAGTAGCGCTCGTGGAAAAGAGGTAAGAAACCTCATACATCTAAAACAGCAACACCGCCACCATATATATATCTATATGGAGATACATAAATTTAACAAATATCTAAATCTCACACGCCTTCATATACAACTAGGCTCACTTAGTAGAAGTGTGGTTATAGGTTTCAGCCTCGCCGGTTACCTTCCCAGCAGAATTTATTTCGGCAGACGTCGTGTATTAGAGGAACAACTCCTACATTAGGTGTAGCTAGAGCAACAGAAAGAACATTTGAGAATTTGTAGCAGAATCATTGACAACTCTCAAACTTAGCGGACCACGTATGTTTCAGTGAGTGGTGGCAAACCAGTGACCGTGGCCGCTACCAGCCGAAATCTGTTGCCATAATGATCACGAACACGGGCGGGGAAAAGGAGCCCGAAAGGACGGCAGATTAAAGCGAGTCAACGAGTGCTATCGAGCAAAGCGTCGATTAAACGCGGGCGAGAGGCCTGTGAAGGCTGGAACATCGGCCGCGTTCAGTTGGTACGTCCATCGGCGTCGGAACATCCCGCCAAGGTCAACGTTCGCTGTTGAAGAAGCACGCGAAGGAGGAGAAAACTTTGACAAAGAACAACGTCGACGAAACTGTCCGATGCGCTGCCGCCCAGAGAGTAGCTAGGATAAAAGCAGTAGCAAGAACTATCAGTCCTCAAGCAGCGGCCGCTAGGACCACTGGCGACTGCGTGCCAACACGCCGGCAAATAGAAAGCGACGACGCAAACAGCAGACGCTTTATTCAAATGTTGTTGTGTCCCCGATGGCGACGACTTTCGTCTGTGCAATTCTTACGGTAAGGAACAGCGCCGCGCAGAAGGCTGAAGAGCGGCAACAACGCAGCTGAAATCGGCATCTTCTGGTCGTATTGATCTTAGTTATAGCAGTAGTTGCGCCACTTCGTTCTTGTCGTATCCCGTACGACAACAGCTGTTCTTTATATTGTAAGTAGGTAGAAAGGAAACAAGCTATGGCCAGAGAGGATAACAGCACCTGTAGTCAATTAGTGCCATACGTAGTATATAAGATATATATTATACAGTAGGTATGGCACCAACGACGGGTTCCATATATACATATATATGGCACCCGTCGTTTAGCGATCGAGTAACGCGGCGGCGCGAGTCGCCTGCTTACTCATGCCATTGGCGTCGTTGCCGTTGTGACTTCATAGGTCTTCAGCGCCGACTGACGAATCCTTCAAGAAAGGATGAAAATGCACTTTTCATAATGGTCGAGGTGGTAGCAGGATACGACACGGGTCAGTTGTCTATACTAGCATTTGGTATAGCTCACTGTGACCCTATACTTGATCGAATGAATAAAGGACAAATCAAAGAGGAGTTGAAGAGAGGGAAAGAGTAGAAGAAAAAAATCAAACGACAACTCTCAGCTCTGCTCAGATCCCCTCTTGCGCATGATCCCATTACGAATGTTTTCTAACGAACGAGGTGCCTGATTACTGTCGTTGTCGCCAGAAGGTATTAACCTTACGGTTCGCCCTGCCGCTGTGCGCAGCTGCCGTTTTCCCGAGGCTCCGGGAGGTTGTAAACAAGTACACGAAGTCGCCAGCGAGATGCGATGACGAACGCATCAGCCTCCAGCTCGTGCTTCTACTGCTC
Source organism: Varroa jacobsoni (assembly GCF_002532875.2). Lineage (NCBI taxonomy): Eukaryota > Metazoa > Arthropoda > Arachnida > Mesostigmata > Varroidae > Varroa > Varroa jacobsoni. Next base: position 115,408 of record NW_019213843.1, on the reverse strand, counting down.
GTGATACCTGCAAAAAGCCAGGCCATCAACTATGCGCGATTCCGACCGAGGCTGCTTTGAACGAGAGGTAGGCTGATATTGTTGCCGTCGCGCTGTCTCCGTTGGCGTCGTTTGTCTGCTTCACCTTCGTTTGTGTGCTTAGTGAGGGCTGAGATCTCAGCGGTATTGACCTGCATCGTGTGGCAGCGACGTTTCTCACCAACGACAACACTGCCGCAAAAGTAGCAGGAGAAAGTAATAGCGCATGACGCGCCATGACTCGCACAACATAGGGACTGAAACGAGTAAATCACACTGTAGCCGACCGACTTCTGCATGAAGGCGCGATGGCACCGTATCATACTGTATTATAGGTGCAGTGTTAATTAGTAGTGGGTGGGAAGCCCCGACTTACTAACAAAATTAATCCAATTCTACTACGCATCCTTGAAATCCGCTGATAAATGTCTTCCAAATCAAACAGTATTTCACGCCGAGTGTACTTAAGATCGTTTTAGCCACATGTCTTCCTAGGGGATAAGATGAATCAATCACAAATTACCTTTCTTTCTAGTTGTATTATTAGAGCACTCACGTGTGTATATATATATATATACAGCAAAACAACAAGCAAAATAATTGAAAGAAAAAATTCCATTCGAGGACAGTGCAGTGATTTTCAGACGACAGACAAGATTAGAATCTTGTCAGTGGCCATTCGGTTCTCGCTGAAGGCGGGCATCTCTCAGTTGAGAAACGCACCTCCCGCGCACACCTTTTTTCTACGTTCCAAACACAGACAGACGTGAACACGTCTACTGAGACACGCCCATAAACAAAAAGTCCTCTCGCTTGATCTTCCCGTGCAGCCGTTGATTCGCTTGCGTAAGGATCGCGTCGTTTGTTCGTGGCCATTGCACGCCTGGGGAAGGAATCCATCGACGACAAATGACCACTATCGGGTGCACCTCTATCGCCCAAGATGTGTTTTCTTCTATTATAAGAACCTATGTGACTGCCCGTTGAAATGCCTTTTTATGATGGCTACACGGTTATCGATGGCGGCGGCGGCAATCGCCGTGATATTGTACGAATTGTCCAATATTCATGTGGCTGTTTCATTGGCTGGCGACGTAATTATTGTTTTCTCCGATGAATCGACTACAGCAGTCCGCTCGCGTCGTCTTTGTCATTCTCGTAGCTCCAACTGCCGTTGTTGTTGTTGTTGTTGTTGACGCGGCTGATGCCGAAACCCATCGCTGATTAACTGCCCGACCCATCTACTAGCGGACCCCCTGTCTCTCGCTGAAGCTGCGACTGTCCATTGCAGAAAACGCAGAAAAAAGAAACGCCTGCCACGCTTCATAATCGTCCTGTGTTGACAATTGGCTATGACGACTGACTTGTAGCTCAACGCGCGCCGGCAGCGGCCATATAGCTGCGTACGTTTTCCTAACTCCCCCGTTGTTTCTCTTCATATGCGCTTATATAGCTTTCATTTTTCTATTCTACCTGCCAAAAATTCTGAATTTGTTGTTCGGGCCTTCGGTTAGGACACAGCAGCGGTGAACGCTACCATACCACTGCTATTACTCACGCTAAGCGTCGACGGCGACTTTGATATTTGAATGTCAGCCACTTCGTCTCGTCGCCCTAGCAGCGGCAATGGCAATAACGCCATATATTGTGCATACTTATAGTTGCACACAATCAGACTGATCGAAGCACAGACAACCAGTCAAAAAGAGAACGAGAAAAAGAAGAACGCGACAGATTTACACGAATATAGACACAATTAGACGTGCGTCTCTCAACACTTGCGGCGTGGCCATTGCCGGCGCAGCACAGGGTCACATTGAAGCATGTGCAACGATCATTATGGAGAGGACCAGATACCAGTTCGCGTTCAGACTGTTAGGCGTCCGCACAATATGCACACTCACATTGCTGGCAACACCCGAGTGGTAAGTCCCTCGTTGGTCGGTGCAGATGCTTTCCCGTCGGCTTCCATTGCTTTGTAGGCCATACCCGAATCGCTTTTTGTACTGCTGGCTAGCTCGCGCTACCTCGATTCAAAGCCTCTAGCCATCACTACGATCCTGCTGTGGCTGACGTACGATGCTGCGTTAGAGCGTCTGTGAGTGCTGCTTCTGTATCTGCTCCCTAAGAGCTGTTAGTCCGTGCTGGTCGACCACGGCAAGCACCCTGTACGCACATGCAGACAGCCACTTCAAAGGCGAAATGTCCAATGATCAAGCTTACCGCTATCTTCTTTCTACGTTAGCATAGCTGCCGCGGCCCGTCACCGCTACTGCCCGCGCTCGTCCTACTGCTGCATAATGTCTCATTCGACAGTTGCGTGCGTGCGTGCGTGCGTGCGTCCGTTCGTCCGTTGGTTTGCTCCTCATGCTGCTGTTAGCAGTGTTGTGTTTTGTTTCTTTCCTGCATCTATCAGCCCGAGCAGTCATTGGCTGGTGGGAAGCCAAATAGCCCCTCGTGGTCATCTTTAATAGCATGGCATGGTCAGATAGCCAGACAGGTTGGTCAGACAGGCGGGCAGGCAGGTAAAAGACGGCGATACAGCTCTTCAACCCGTCATCGGCACCAGCTGCTGCTGCTGCTGCTGGCGGCCAGCAACAGCTATAGCTACGAATGGTAGCGCGCGCACCGGAGCGGCTGGAGCACGAAGCCATCCATCTCCACAGCATCCGGCACGGAATGATGGAGTGTCACAATCAGTTGTTGACAGTTCCGCTGCCGCTGACGCTAGCTAACGCTAGCTTTATCGAGTTAGTATTGTCTTGATCCAGCCGAGCGAAGCAAACAACGACTAGAATCAAATGAAACACTGAGAAACAGATCAGTAGTCATCACGTGCCGCTGCCACCGTCGATATGTCAGCATGAAATACGCCTTTGCTATCGAGCATATGAGTGACCAAATGAGCAAATAGAACAAGCGGCAGCGACTTTGATAGCAGAAATGACATTCTAGATGCAATGGCGAACTGACTGGTGTCTCCCCTGCAGATGAACACCTCGAAAAACACTGAAGGAATATATATGTGTGTGAAGGCAAAGGGTCCTTTTTCATTCAGCATAAGAACTCCATAGAAGGGGCGTACTGGTAGAGGGGGCGCGCGAACACGTGTTTGCGACCAAATCACCTCATAGATGATGTTATCTTACTCGAGAAACCTAATACACTACAGTGTAACACGCGAAAAGGTATATTACCCGCCCTTTTAAGCCAGATTAGAGACGATTCGTTGGTCAAGCTGACGATACGTTTAAGGGGGCAAAGCCTTGTTTCGTTGAAGGAGTAGGTTTCGGTGGTAGTAGTAGTAGTAGTACTAGTAGCAAGCAGTAAACGCGCGAAACAAGAAAAGAGCAAGCGGTATCCTAAAACCCAGTTGACCCGCTCAATCGTAAAGTGCGCTCAACTGATTCAACGGTAGGTGGGCTTCGTTCTTCTGGGCGGAGTACGACACAGCTTAGAACGGGTGTATATCTTCAGAATAGCAAATGCTAGTCGAGTGGACAACTCCCTGTTATTTGCTAGACGTCTTTTTCTTTTTCGAGTATCACGATCAGAGGATACTTAGGTCCGATGGAGGAACACTGTGGCACACTCGACTTCATCTTTATAGAGGACAGATAAATAGCGACAAAGCGAATACAATTGATGCGACGGTACACCAGTGTAACAGCCTGCAGTAGAGAGACGATCAACGACTTCGCCTCATTAGATTCTATGTCGGTAAGTTCAACAACGACCAGTTGGATCAGTATAGCCAATCTAATCTACCTTCGAATCTGTCGTAGGTAGGGATTAAGTATTTTTTCCACTTGTCTAATGTACCGAACTTGTGCAGCTGATCATATTAGTTCTATCATCTATAGCTTTCTCTTCTGCAATACTTAGCTTAAATGTATTCGGTCACACACACACACACACATATCAGTGTGATTCAGGTTAGGTCGTCGTACGGAATCATACCTGCATGAAGTATTTGTCGTCAAAAAAAGAAGAACTTACGTTGTGCAGCTTGTAGTAGAGTCCACAGGCGTTGCACACGGGCTCACCATTATGGTTTCGCCGCCAGAGTGTCGTTGTCGTCGTTTTGCAGTTGGCACATGAGGTGCCCGCTCGTCGAGCTGCCGATTGCTGTTATAGGGGGGGCCGAAACAAAAACAAACCCGAAATAATTTATTTTTACATTATGTGCATCTAAGTATGGCACAGCATAGTGTAGACCCAGTAGGAAAATCTAACAAGCGTGTATTAATCTACTAAACAACTATTTTGTCATATTATTTTGTGTATCCACCTACATATCGCGACCCCAGTGGAAACAATGTCTTCCCCTCTACCTAATTAAGGCCACGACACCGAGGAAAGAAGAGTGGCCGTGACAAACAAAAGTTATCGTTGTTCTGACACCTGACCATTGGGCCGCCGACTAGGACTAGGCTATTATGAGTTCCTGCCCGACCACTCATTTGTCTTCGAGTGTCGATGGATTGCCCACACTTAGTGCCGACCATGTCTAAGTTCGAGCGGCAACAGCTGTAAGCAATATTCGATACTCAAAACACAGCTCGAACTCAAAATTTCCATGGGATGGACCAGCCAGATAGCGACTAGGAAAAGGAGTGCCAACCACTTTATCACAGACGCCTTGTAGCATTGTCACCGTCTAGTACAACGCACACATAATGGTCGTGCATTATGAAACGCTTACACGACAGAGGTATCTCGACCAGCGTTTGTGCGCTGGGTCATATGCGCGAGCAGAATTTGCTCTTGATCTGGGGCATGAACTTCTATAATACTGAATCATTGGATGGGTTTACTATATGGGCATTCAATTCTATCTAGAGTAGTTCTGAGGCCCATTCTTAGCTTGGGAATACATTGCATAAGAAACTATATAACACTGACAGCGATGAAATAAGGAAACTTTCTGCTGTCTAAATTTAAGTCTTTGCACTCCATTAGCCTGTAGCTCGGGTAATCATAATATCTATTACAGTTCTACTGCCGCCATTTACCTGCTACTGCGTGCCATGGCCACTGTGGATGTGGACAACAGTCAAACACCATAGTTCTAGTTAATAAGCGATAGTAACACCATTCGGGGATGGCGCCGACCTAGATTCGTCCACGATTATCTAGTACAACGGTACTAATAGCGAACGACAGGATAACGCAGCAAGACAATCATTATAGCTGCAGGACTGTCCTGTGCTTTTCCTTCAAAAACCTTTCGCGCTGGCCTCTGGCGTCCACTTAGTGGTCGTTTGCGCCCAATACGTTCGCGACTATAATGTATTGGGTTTGCGCTCCCGATGTCTGCTGAAGGCGACTAACTGTTGGTCATCACAAAATAGCCTCGGCAATAGACGCCGATCTGTAGGAGACAACAAAGCTTCCCTAGGACGAAGTGAAGTCGAGGATCTGACGGAACCGCGGGCAGTGGCACAGACCGTCAATCAGTCAGTCATCTAATTGGTTACCTCACTGGATTGCCGGCTGTTGCTAATGAGGTATCAGCGTTGCTATCGCTGCCTGTGCAAGTTAAGCGTTGCGTGACGCTTAGGAACACGAACACTGACATAGCAGAAGTCCACTGGCGTCCATAACAATCTAAGTGATGGTGGCGGTGGATTTTTCCACGCCACGCGTGCCGTATGTACGTGCGCGTACTAAGACATACAGCTTTAGCTACGATGCATAGTAGTATATACTCTCATTATAAATTCCTTCATGAGATCCAGTGAGTTTCCAGTGCCGTAAAACAGTAAACAACGTGCCAAGCCGAAAAAAACGTACGCTCAGAGCAAAGGAACCTTATATATATGTAACTGCGATTACATTCGGTGAATGCCAGCCATGGGCAAACAAATGGAAGATAACGGCAAAGCAGCGAAGAGTGCCATCGTACGGTTGGACAAGTTTCTACTACCTAGCGGCTGGTTTGCCGACCGAAATGACAGAGTAGCGTCTTCAAAGCTGCTGCAGATCACAATTGATCTGATTACGTTTTCCGCAGTCGCTGACGCTGTTGTTGCTGGAGGAAAAATGAATCTATTCAACCCTCGTAATTGCTGCTTTCGTTGCTCAGATACTGCTGTCGTTAAAGTCACGTTGCTATTTCTACCTGGCTCCATAAATTCTTCTGTTTTTATTTTAACCAGTTAGACGTTTTTCAACGCCTTCTATATTACTAGTGCTCTTCAGTCTATGTCGATGTTTGGCCGGCGGATACGTGTTGATATATGACGACACATAGATAAAGCAACCTTTCCTTTGTGTGACTGCCAAAGTAACTTCTGTCGACAAATTATATATATTCAATACTATTAGAAGACCAAATGCCTTCGTTTCAACATGACATATGTTTGTAGCTTGCGCTTTCTACTAATACGAGCATCAAACAAGAGCTACTAAACAGAACAAGCTTTAGCACTTCAGTCAGCCATGAAAGCCCTCGCGTTGCGTTAACCCCCCTATTGACTATATCCTGTTTTCATATATCGCTTACCAACGTTCCACCAACCTTTGGTGGTTCTTCGAGGCTCCTGAGACTACCGACACTGCGGTAGCTACGGCCTGTTTTCCTCGGTTTTCGTGCTACCATTACTTAATCCGTCCGAGAGGGGGTGGCCGCCACGCTGGTTGCTGTTGGGAGCCGCTATTTAAAACAATCCGCGCTGCCGGTACAGGGGCATTTAACTTTACGATCGGAAAATTTGTGGTGCAGTTTGGTCCCCACCGCTAAAATCCCTCACTACGCTACTGTTAGCAGACTGAATTGTGACGTGAATACGGCGGCAGTGGCAGTCGCTAATGTTGCTATGGTTTTCCTTATCAAGAAAGCGGCAATGTCCTGGTTAGAAGTGACAGGAGACCACCTGTAACCTAATTCTCCGCCGCATTATTCGTTCAGTGTTAACGAGCAGCAACAGCAACTAAACAAAGCGACAATCGCAGAATCGTCTGCAGTAGCAATTAACCTTTCAAATTATGGCGGTAGCGTGCCTAACGTGCCTCTGTCTAAAAGACGAGTTGTGTCGATCCGTGGGGAAAAAATACAGTTCGAGCGGTCTAGTCGCTGCTATATGCCAAAGAAGGTCCTCTCGATAATGGCGCGAAACGTCGAGCCAAGCTACTGAATCAGTTATATATACCTGTCCAATGTACAGACCCTTGGTATTTTTTTGCTTTATGCTCTCATCATAGTCGAGGCAAGGCCAGGGCCTAACAACAATGGCGGTGGTGCCGATGCGTGCCAATCCCCCTCCCACTCCCCCGCCAGATTAGTCGGTTGAGTATCCAGGCGGCAGCGTGCATATCAGTAGTACTAATACTATCTAATAGTGGTAGAGGGAAGCAGGCCACGTTAACGGTGAAGGCAATGGCCTCGGCTGCAGCGGCATTTTGCCAAAACAGGAAGTACGGAAGCTAGAGATTGAACAACAGCGGACAAGGGGCAGCAGGGGGGTGGGTGAGGTTTGTGAGAAAAAGAACTCCTCTCTTTCGAGGCTTAGGTCGCTTTAAATTTATAATGATACTCAAACGAAGGCGGCGCGAGGTAATGTGGTCACGTTCTGCGACAGAGACAGGCGAAGAAGACAGACCCGTCAACCAGTCAGTTTAGTGGCTATCTACAGTAGATAACAATGTAATAGCTTCAATATATATGCATTGAATGTATATACTGGTCCATCTTGGTGCTTCGCTTGCTCGGCCGTGTAATGGGGGCTGGGGCGAAGTTCAAATACAAGCAGTTCGGGACCGAGTTTTGTACAGGATATAAAAGAGACGTTATATGTTTGCATGTAATGCAAACATATAACGTCTCTTTAGGCAGTAAACACGCTGTTGGCTGTCATTGAAGGTACCACTGTCCTTTGAAACAGGACCTACAACAAAAGGAGCAACGCGAAATAACTTCCCAATCCCAAAGTGTAAATAGCCAAGCAAACATTCTCGATGGAACATGGACATTGTTAACGCTGGTCTGATTACCATAATTGTTGAAACAGTTTCTCTTCACGGAAGATTAAAAATAAATTCTCTACTTGTAAACGAAGCCTATAATACCTATTTGCACATCCCAGTCTAAATCTTTACTCCCGCTATTACTCAGCGTGACATAAGGAAAATTTTCTGTTTCGAAAAATAAACATATACTCTACTTTTTTACCAAGTTGAATGGATACTTACGCTGACCAGTCTTCGCTTGGGCTTGATAAGGGGTCGGTTCTGACCGTTCATCTTGTGGTAGAGACCGCATGCATTGCACAGATAATGGCCCGTTCCGTCGCGTCTCCATAGCGGCGTCGACGTGGCTCCGCAATTCACGCACTCTCTGCCCTCTGGAGTTGATGGTTGTTGTCAGGAGCGCAAAACCCAACAACAGTCAACAAGAAACACTTCAGTTAGTAAAAATTAGACACGAATTACGCATCTCGTATTATTTGGTCACGTCTGGTCGCCAACTAAGGGTTTGACGCCGTAGCAACCCGTCGTACGATTATTGTGGCTACAACAACCGCTTGACCCATGCACCGCTTTTAGAGCTTTCCGAAGAAACGCATTCAAGGGAAAAGAAGTAGACAACAAATGAACAAGCAGTCTCGAACGAACAAAAGCTTAAGAAAAAATGTACGTGCACTGACAAGATATATACCACCAAACCATATGGAACGCTAGCAATGCTGTTGATTACGCCAGCTGTGATGAAAGGCTGAAAAACACATTGTTAAATTATATTGTGCTATGTAATGACTAGTTCAATGAAAGGTCACCACCGACGATCTTTGCAGTCTTTGGGAGTTTCAAAGTAAAGACTCTTTAGTTCGTCCCGTTTGGGGGAACGACAAGAGGGACACAGTCTGCCAGGGAAATCTATCTGGATGAAGATGATAAGGAAACGCTACATTCAAATACTAGGGTCACTACCGTTCCACTGGAAGATAACAGCTAGCGTTGTACGTGTCCGGTTTGAGCTTTAAAGTCGGCGTTGTCGGGAGAAGCGGAAGTTTTGTCAGAATCTTCACTTATCAGATGCATTGAGTGAATAATCTATAATCGTGTACCTTTGCTGTGAGTGACCACTAGCATAGTGTCGACAAGTAACTTGACGTGGAAATTGGCAGACATTGTTCATGATACGTATAGCGAAAACGTTCGATAGTACGCTATTGGCAAGGCTATAATTAATGCTATAATAAAAAAATAGTGAAAAGGGATATTTAGGTGGCTAAGCGAAGATTTTGTGTTAAAAGCGTTGGTTTTCCACAAGCAGCGTACTTGCTACAAACTCATTCTGTGATTTTGCCAGTTGTTGCCTCATTCGGGTAGAATCAATATAACATCGTGTCGAGAGAAATCGAAGTACTAGTTCCGAACGTTTCATCAATCTCGCATCGGAAACTATTTTTACGGAAGGCCAACAATAACTAGAGGAAAGCAAAAAACACACACAGTGCACGGCAACGACGCGATACAAAGAGGCTGATTGTGTAGAACATCTAATAGTATTGTCAACCAGCGGTCTGGGATCAAGGAAACGGCAGACTTTTTCTCTGCTGTCACAGCCTGACTGCTTCTCCACTTACACCTAGGGTTACTTTCGACGACCTACGGTCTGCAACGACAGTCTGACCCATAGCTAAAGAGACTGCCACTGAAGCTTGTCTGAAACTGTCTAATATTAATCTTCCTGCTAAACGTTATTTACTTCCTGTTCCGATCCACCCACTTCTCTATGAGAAACATTGCTACAGCGTCCTAAAACGTGATTAGTAGACGAAGGTACCCCTATATATCCATGATAGTATTCAGGCTGACGACGCGATGTCGAAAAATGGAATACATCTCCTTCATGTTGGTAAGCCGAAAAAAGCTGCACAAAGCTCTATGTCTAAGGGACGTTTCGGCATCAATATTTAGGCCATGTATTCAACAACGAAGACCGTTTGTCCTAACTAACCCTTCTTCTTCCATTAAACACGCATCAAGGAAGCCAAGACTTGGCTGTTGCGGGCGTTCTAAACTCTTTGCTTCTATAGTATACGCCGATTCGCTGCAATGTGTCCCCTATTCATTATTAAGGGAGACGTTACTGGCTGTAAAGTTTCAGTGCCACTCCTCGTATAGGTAGCATGCAGTCGACAAAAACACGACATTGGATATAGCTACAGCTTTTCTTTTTTTCTGCTTTTTCCTTAGGCGGTATCTAATGGTACGACACGCTCTTCAGGCCTTATGCCTCGTCATTTGAAGTGTGTATCATCGGCATCTGCAATACTACATCTGGTTGATACGTCTAAATGAACACTACAAAGACACGGGTATGGTCGAGGTGCTGCGGCCAGTATTGATGCTACAGTTACTTCTCTATAGCTGTTCGCAAGTGGCCTGCATTGTCTGGTAGTATCGCTTTTGCCGCCACCGGTGCTTAATCGTGATAAAAGAGACGTGGGTTAATTTAAAAATAAACAATCGCGTCCCGCCATTCTCTCCCTATCTCTCATTGTGGTTCTGCGGTCCTGATCTTTGGGCAGCAGCGGCGATTCACTGCGGAGCCTATCCAACTGGACTCCTCAAGACGGTTGGGTGCCCCTCGCAGCGAGTTTCGTTCTTCATTCTGTTTTCGTTCTTCGTCATCGTCGTCATTTTCTTTTTCTTGTCTTGTTTCTTCTTTATTTGGCCTGTTGTTAAGTTTCGCACACTCTCTCGTTGTGCCCGCCGGTTTTTTGGCAAACTATTTCACGACGTTGGATCACACCATGCAACGACGGCAACGAAGACTGCCGTAAGATCCGCCTTTCCGGCAGAATACAACAGCGACAGTAACAATAATAAAACGAAAGCCGGCCCACAAGAATTGGGGTGATAGGCCAGTCCGATGACGTGAAGAAGACCGGCGAAACTGGGGATCGAATTAAATTGGCACACAACGCTTTAATGGTTGTTGGACGACGACGTATGTCGTACATGCGATTGGTAAGATGTAGTAATAACATCGATGTACTACGGACAGGTCGCCTGAACGAATGGGCATCGGCGGCCGCGAAAGGATCGACGGCGATCTGTGATTAACAAAAGAGTCTCTAATTGCCAGCGGCTCAACTCAACCTTCTGTTGCCACCGTTATTGGAGTATCCAGCTGCTGTTAGTGTTGTTAGTACGCCTCAAATCGCTCGCGCCTCCTCCGTACATCATTGAAGCTCAAGTCGGTGCCGTCGATGTTGTGTTTGACTCGTTGATTAGATGTGCTTGTTTTCTCCTGTTGAATACACAGATGTTAGTAAAGTTCTGTTGATCTCTTCTGACCCTTATGTCCCTCGATTTTAAGAAAGGAAGCGCGGCCGTTGCCCCTCTGTGAGAAGAAGGTTCCAATAGTACGATAATGTACGTATCGACACGGAAAGTGAGCCAACTTGCTGTTGAGCGGTTAGATAACGCAGTTGCCAACACCGCGCGTGCGGACAGAATTACGGCACACGTATGGACGGATACAACGCTGTGTATGAGGGGAAGAAGCAGAATCCAATTGAACTCGCAGTTAAATGAACGAAGTTGCTTGGCGGTAGGCGGTTTTTATTTGACTCCCATTTTTCGACTATGGTTTAACAAATACGCACATACACGCTTGGCATGGCATTACCACCGTCAGTGGTACAAGCATCATTACAACCGCAGTTACTATCACAGCTACTGAACTATTATTCAACTAAATGGTATAGTTCAGAAGCGCTGATGGTAGTCGCGGCAGAAATCAGAAGAGAAACGACAACTGCTTCCTCATCGGCATCAGCGCCATTCGGCAAAGGCCCCAAGCACAGTCTTCAATAGCGAGCCAACGAACAAATAGATGACCGTGCACGAAATCATAGCAGTACTTGTAGCATTGGCGCCGTGGTGACGTCGTGGATGTTGCGGCAGTACCGACGAGGGTTAAAGTGGCAGATGAACGCCTTTTCGATGTGTTCTGTCGCATCGATGGGCGACAAAACGAGTAGTTCTTCTACGAAAAGATAAGCAGTGCAGTAGATCTTTGCAATCAGCTGTAAAGAAAAAACATTTTCAGCCATCCGGTCGTTGTCCATTTGTTATTACTCGCGTTGTTGATGCTTCGGGGTTTTTTGCGGCCGCTGTGTGTTTTCCTGCTTTTTTTTTGCTGGAAAAATTGTATCGTCGCGCTATCACATAGTTAGCTTGCCGCCCATAGACAACAATAGTATTATAGACTTTGCCCTGCTATGACGCTGCTTATTGTTGCGGCTATATGTATATGCAGCCAAATGATGATGGGACACTAAACGGAACGACAACTGCACTCTTTTGTGTCAGCTAGATCCCGTCGTCGGCGGCGACGGCGGCGCGTGCTGCTGAGTTCGTCGTGAACATGACAAAAACGTGCAAAAGAATAACCAGCACCCATCGGAGGTTCACCCCCCCCCCCCCCGCCCATTCTAGCATCTTTGTCGTCAAATACGTCCCATCTCTTCCTTCTTCGCTTTCACTGTATCAGTTTGCTACAAGATCAGCGTCACCATCTGCTGCTGCTGCTGAGCAACGGCCTACCTTGATTGTGTATTAACAACAACAACAACAACAACAACTGACAACAAAACAGGATTGAAATGTCGATGACGCTTCTGTGTTTACGGGTTGACGAGAGTGATAATGATCAACTGCCGTCAAGAAGTATCATCGCTCGTTTGCTCCATCGTATTAGTTACACTGTTGAATCGCACGGGCAGTGACGTCTGCACGTGTCCGTCTATAGTGCAGTCACAAATAGTAGATGTATCTATTTGATGAGACGCGGCTATGGGCTGTATCCTGTTGCGTTGTCCGCTGCATGACGCTTGTTAACAACAGGGATCAAGCTCGAAGCAATTGTGTGTGTGTGTAAACTCTTCTTGCACAATGAATTTGGTGTACCGCAAAATGCACACAACAGAAAAAAACATAGAAATAGAGCTCTAGACAAGCATTATCAGATCGCCTGGCGACCAACATGTCGTTGGTGCTCTCCTTTTTGGATGCTCGAAGCTGTTTGGTGTATCTGTTTTTCTACATGCCCCACCAACTGCGCGCAACTCTGCCTACGAGACCTTTTTGAAGGGCGCAAAACAACGGTAAACGGACGAAAGGCCGAAGGAATCGATGCACATCTCTTCGTGCCGTTGTTGTCGTTATAGTCCGATACCGCATTTAATCTGAATTGCCGCTTCTGTCGTTGTTAAGTTATCTAAACAAACTGTGATGTTAAGTTGATGATATGTGCTCACGTATGTCTTCAATAGATCAGCCTTGCCTGTAGCCTGCTCGTCTATACTATCGGCAAAAGTTACCGTAGTAGGGAAGGGTGAGGCTTCACTCGTCTTTGAAAAGAACTTCAGTTCGGTAGTCATGTGAACCCATGAAAAAAATATCGGGGGGAGGATGAATAAATGCAGAGGGTGAATGAGTCGACGAGGAGATTATCGCCATCCCCTGTCAATGTGCTTTGGTAATAGCTGATGCATCTATATGGTACAATACATTTATAGTTAATGGTGTTAGATAAGCGAAGTTACCGAAACTGCGATAACACGTCCAAATAATGAGTAGGGCACTCGTTATTCTGCTCTTAGCGCCGTTGTCTTACACCTTTTCCGCCATTGCTACACTGTAGAAGTGACCAACTACGAGGTGTCAGCTGAATCATCTGATACCATGGCAGAAATGTCGTACCGCGAAAGGCTTCTCACGAGCTTTTGTATATCACCAACATCTGTGCATAGCCCATAGCTCATGAACAACTCGCCAGTAGTTTATCCATCGTTACCACTACAAAATGTTGCATATCGCAAGGATAAAGGAACGACGATAAGGCCTGCCAATGGACAAATGAGAAAAACAAAGGATGCCAACAGAAGCTCGTTTTTACCACACGGAAAACGCAACTGATCCATAGACGAAGGAACGGAACATCGTTATTTATCCAATCACCGAAAAAAAAAAAAAAACTCAATGATGTCATATAACAGCTGATAACTAACCAAAGCCTCATCGTTACGCACTTGATAAAACAGTGACAACAACGGCAAAATAAAGGACGTAATAAAACAAATAGGACGAAAAATACAAGTAACATATGTATCTAAATGGGCGAGACAACACAAGATAAAGTTGCTCCATACCGTCATTATTGTTGTTGTTGTCACAAAGAGGAAGACTAACGGAATGGTATATGAACATCCTTTACAAACGTAATAGTTACTACATTCCAACTCAACTCAGTACTGCTATCAAGTAAATCCATTCGCTGGGTAAAATAAAGTAAAAAAAAAAAAAGGAAACGAAGTTCACGTACAATGGCCAATGGCATCACGATGCATCAGACCACGTCTAAGTACTCCATCAAAGCTGAAGATCATTCGTTTCACGAAAATCTCTTCTTCTGCTCAGTAGCGATTCGTTTTTCCGACAAATTCGTGCTATACAGGGACACATGCAACTCGATACTGGCAGTGGTCATAATCAAGGAAATCAATCAGGGCATCTTGATGACGATCCTGGATCTACGAGCTGTTGCGAAACATGGGAGGATTGGGGGTTGGGGAGAGGGTGCATAAACGCGAACACAAATGAATGCCTCAATAACGAGAGAGCTTTTGAGGAGCTCAAACATAAACGACAAAAGGAACCTACAGAAGTCTACTTCAGTCGAGGGAGTCTTTTCGTGGAAATTATGGGATGATGTTGGGGGCTTTTATTTCATGTCGTATTGTTACCTCCGAACGATGAGACCTCCGAGGAGCGCTGGCCCGCGGGTGCGGTGGCAGGCGGGCTGGCGCCCCAGAAATACGAGCCCTGCTCCAGCGGGAAGGATAGCACTGCACTTTCTGCCAACATTGGACCTCCAACGCCAACACTTCCGCTTCCTAGGCCCCCAACAGCGGAAGGGGGACTGCACAGGCCGGAGCTACCTGGTGTCGAACGTGAGTCTGTAGTGGTGCGTCCTGTGCCGTGAAGTTGATGCGACGTGTAGTAACGTAACGTGGCCGTGTGGTTGGTTCATTTGACGCATCGATTGATATGAAAGTTGGTGTCGGCAGTGGTCAATCAAATATAAGCGCGCAGCGTGCAAATGGTGAGATAGAAACAACAATCGCAGTCCGAGATATTTTCGTACACACAGACAAAACAGGAGAGAGCGACAGCGAAGCCATACGATAGTATCGTGTTAATGAACTAGTTAGTAAGTGACAGGCGACAGAATCGTAAAGGCCCAAGCTATAGCTCTACAAGAATAGAAAACACACGGCAATTTTTCAGGTGAGGTGTGTCCTACCTGCTCTCTATTGTCCCCCGATTTCGTTCTGTCCTCACTCTAAGGCTAGGTTAGGTTAGTTTGCAAGTCCAATGAAGCACACAGCATAAAGCTCGAAAGCGTAAGTTGGAGGAAATAGTTAGATACGAGAAAGTGAGTTATAGTGAAATGGCTTAGCGTAAACCGTGGTCAAGTCAAGTGATATAGACGGTGCGACAGATTTGATGCTTGAGCTAGAAGAGACTTTCGAGTTCAAGTGAGGACAGCAAGAGAGCATGTGTGGGAGAACACCTCAATCTTACCGGCACTGGACCTCGTCTTGCTCTTAGGCTTGCTCGAGGCGGGTCCGTAGCCACCTTGGTTGTACTGTTGCTGGATTGATTTTACACTGTTGAGCAGCTGTTGATGATAGCCTGGGTGGTAGGGCCCAAGGTCGCTGCCGGCTGGATAAGCCGACGCGCCTTGGTAATAGGCCGAATGAGCGGCCAAGAACGAACCTTCGTTACGCTGCTTAAATGACTGGGCTGCCTTAACATCCTCAGCCAGGCTAGCCGAAGCGTAGTCCGCTGGCAGCGCCGTCGCCGATGGATCGGGCGTCGCGTCCTTGGGCGGCGTCGGTGGGAACGTAAAGAGGTGCGGTGATGAATGTGATGAACTCTGTGACGAGGGCGCAGACACTGCGCCGGGGGGTGAATGTGGAGGTTTCGCCCCCTGCACTGCTGGGAACCACGACGAGCCGTGGGCATACGGCAATGCTTTGCCCGCGGGGTCCGAGATCCAAGGATGGACAGGCGTATGGAAATGTGGCCGAACCATATTGTTGCGCGCTGCTGTAACGGAAACAGTAGAAAAAAATGTGCATTATTTACAACTACATTCGTGTTTGCCACTATAATCTATTCTGTATGAACGCATCGTAGATACGTATAGAGTCTTTATTAGGAAAATACGATTTAGATAAGCTTTTTTCGTTATTTCGTACTACGTGTAGTTGGGGGGGCAAAAAAAAGCGATGCCGCTCTTATGCCCTGGTGTGTTTCAGCTCAACGTATTTGGCTATTTTAGCCAGCCAGTTAGCTTTTAGCTGTATCAGCGCTAACCATACAAGCGAAAGCTCGTTTAGTAAGTTATCTCTCCAATAATTAATCAACGAGGGAAGTGATTTTTAACTAATTACCTTGCTCTCTTACAAAATGCGCCGTCTATTTACTGACTTTCATCCTTCCTTCGTACCCCCTTTGTGCGTTTCCCCGAGCAAACAGTCAAGTCACCGCAGCGCCAGCGGCGACGAGTATAATATCAGCCTATCCATGCATAGTCGTCGCTTCTCCCTTTAAATGAGATGACGTTTTGTAAGGGTCTGCCGCTGCTGTTGCTAATGCACCTCACTTAACCAACCTCAGCAGCCTGCTGCCTTCACCACCAGGCGGTGGGCATTTGTGTGAAGTTATTGCTGCTTGTCTAGTTATTGTTGTCGGGTGTTTGGCCGCGGTGGCATAAGAGCATTGCTCTTATGGCCATACAAGGTGGCAGTATGGCAGCTGTCGTGTGAAGTGCGCATCGTTGAGATGATTAATTCCATTCTGTGTTTTCATTTCTAAGGCCATCATTTACTCGAATGCTCGCTCTCGCCCGACCACCCGCCCGCTCCCTGTTTTGCTTCGCGTTCCATCGCTTCCCCTTCGGCGTTAAGCAAAAAACGAGCCCACAAAAGCCTTCCTAGCTATAGAACCATCAGCCGCCAGCCACATCACTGGTCGAAGGCTGACGCTCTAGATTATATACGAACGACTGCTTTATCGCCAACAACAACCACTACCGCTGCTACTAGATTATTCAGCATCAGAATCAACATCCGCATAACAAATAAAATGGAATATTTTCAAATTGTCGTAAAGTGCTGTTCTCGTCACTGCGGTATCCACCAGGCAACACTGCCGGTCAGTGATCGCGGCTCCTTTGGTTATTGTTCCTACTTTCTGTGACCACTGCTGCTAGGACTCATAAATATCATTAGGTGTACTTGCCATAGCCATTACAACAAGTTATATATATGTCGAAGAGAAACTCAGACCAGTTAGCTGCAAGGGACGGCCAACGCTACCGGTAGATCCTTGATGATGAGTGCAATGCCGTCATCTTTAACGTTAATTTTGTTTACAGCAGCGGCGGCTGAACATGACTTGTTTTTGTTGTTTTAACGATCCAGTGGTTATAATTGCCCCTGCCCCATTTCGGTCTGCTGCTGCTGCTGTTGCCTTTATATGATTAGTTTTCCTCGTGCTTCCAAGTGTTGTCGTTGTCGCTGCCTGTTTTCCATCTATAATATAATATATAGCCGTAGGCACAGTAGCCTGGCTTGCTACCATATACAATCCGCAAAGGCACAACGATAGCGTGGTTGCGTAGGCAATTCTACGTCGTTCCTCAGACGGTCCGTTACCGACAGCGGCGGTCTAGTCCAGCTTTACCACATCTTTCACTTTTGGATCATTTCATCTCAGTCACCACTCCGACTGTTGTCTTCACTTGTCATCTCTCCATAACTTAAAGGATAAACGCCACCTTCATCTGTATTTATAACGGAGGTGACGGTAGCGGTAGCAACTGGCGCATGCCTTCGCCGTGGCGTTCTACGATCGGAGAACAGTAGCTTAGGATCTGTTACAAATAAACGAAATCCTTTTTGGAAATAACTTACGACATACCCGCATTTGCATCTGCCAGCTTCGTGCTTCATCATCATCGTGCGTCATCGTTGTTCTTGTGCTTGTCTCACGTAGACGAGCTACAGTAATTCCGTAACTTTAATTTGCAATCGTACCAATATTAGGAACGCTGCTTCGTTTGCTCGCATTGAGCCAATGTAAGTGGCGAAGGAAACAATAAGATGATGACTGGCTCTTTTCTCGTCAACCTCCATCACTTCAACAATTTTATCTATTTCTAAGCGATTCTTCACTCTATGCCCACGTGCCTTCGTGTGTTGTGGTAGAGGGATTTTTACCACATCGTCGATTACCTTATCGCTAACTCGCTGCCTGCGAACGACGATGACGTCGTTGCCAGTTGACGCGAGCTGGCTTCACAGCGGCAGCCGCTGATGGTGCTCTAGCGACCGATATGGCCACCGGCGGCAGTTTCGTTGAGAGGTGCTTCGTCATCGTTAACACGCTACGCGTGTCCTTCAATTGTCGAAACCGTAGAGGACCGAATTATTCGGCGCTCATTGCTGCTGCCTTTGTTACGAAGAAGACTGGCCGAAATCATTTCTACGCGAGCTTTACATGGTAACCTTCGTACAATATGCCATATATGTATCACAATGTCACCACCAGCAACCGAACCGCTGAACTACTGCGTGTGATGATGGCTCACGACAACTATGAAACCATGATCTTCAGCGGCATTTTTAGCAGAAGTCAACTGCCGATAGCTTAACCTCAACGGAAAGCGAGCCATTTACAGGGAGGGAATTCGAGCGCTGGCAGATATCGAATGGCAGATGTGGGGTCGTACCATCGACATCGATGAAGTGGGAACTGAATAGGGCGAATGAAGATAGAGAAATGTAAAGATCACTCAGCTGATGTAAATGCAAAAAATGAAGGCGATCGTTTGTGAGGTATCCATGCTTACCCCTTGCTCTGCCTCACCAGCTGAACCAGGCCTTAAATGTCTCAACTCGATAAGAAATATCTTGTGAAGACGGTCGGCTTTCTGTTCTGGAGGAACATAGCAGCGTCACTTCGTAGCTCATTTTCGCCACTTCACACACACGTGTTTTCTGATTGTCTAATTTCTATGTGCTGTGCTTCTAGCTCACGTAATCACTCCTGTTACTCCTGCAAATAAACATGTATGAACACGTGTAAAAAAACAAAAAACACTTCAAGTGAAAACACACATCAGCAGTAGCGTAAAAACGTTGCGTTTTTTAGGACGAATCACATTAGAATCGCTACTCTTCAACCTATTGCGGCTGCTATTGCCGCCGCCGCCGCCGCCGCTGTTATTGTTACTGCTCGTAAATGATAGTTTAGACATTCCGGTAGAAGGAAGGCGATCTTGCTTGTGTTTACTGCCTGCCAAGCCAGCTTCAGCTTGCTCGATTCGGCCGTTTAGTCAAACTTGTCCAACGCTATTGGCCGCCAGACGAACGGAATAGACCCTACGGTTCTCTGTTTCGTCCAATCTAAGCCCATGTACTACTTACCGATATATCGAAGTGAAACGGGCGAAAATCAAGATGAGAAGCAGACAGAGAGATAGACTGAGAGAAAAGCCGATCAAGCCAAAACAAGTACATGAGTCTATATGGCTTCTGCCTTCCGTTCTTCTCGTTTAGTACGGCCATTATCAAAAGCATTACGTATGCCCATCGGTAGCAGCACTTCCAATGTCTTCAATACTGTCATAACATTGGTGACTAGTAACGTCGTATTGACGTAGCTGGCTTCGTAGACGCAGCGGAGTCGACGCGAGGGTGCTCGCTGTCTATATGGCGGTGCCCAACTGCCGGAGGTCCTATGTCACTTGATGACGAGAGCTATCAGAGACGTCAAACATGGAAACAGCTACCGTAAAGAAGGAGACGAAAGAGATTGCGCCGTCTCTTCTCAACAGAACTCCAGTCAAATGCAGTACTTGACCAAATACAACAGGCAGTCCATAAGGACGAACTGTGGTTTGGACGATCGTTGCCCATCTGCAGGTTTTTCCATTGCCTGTAGTCGGCTGTTAGCCTACATTTTGGTGCTGCCGCCGCCGCCGCCATCGTCACCCTTCATGATTTTATCCAGAAGGAACAGCGGCTCTCCACAAGTGTTTTAATCTCTCCCGTTTAGCTCCCACAGCCCATCTCCATAAGAGATCTGTTTGAGCTGCTCTATTGCCTCACACTCTCACTATGTCGTTCTCGTCGCCGACACAACGATGAAAAACTAGCGGCCCGTAAAGGCGTAATAACTTCATCTCATGTACAACCCATAACAATAATAATAAATAAAAGCAAATGTCTCAATGCCGTTGCTGTTGTAATAGCGGTAATTGCAGCGTCTAAACTACTCCACACCGTTCCGCTTTATCGCTGAATCCAGCAAGCTCTTGCTCTTTATCCTAGCGTTATCGTACGGAGCCGCCTCTGAGCAGACGATTTTCAGTTAAGTTAACGTCAGCAAAAAAGGCAATAACTATGCATAAATATCGAAGACAGACGACATTTTGTGTTCTCGCACAAACACATTTAAAAACAATCGCTATTAGGCCGTTCGGTTCAAAATTTCGGTGCATGTAGCTGAGGACCTCTCTAATCTGCTTTAAATGGAAATATTGCGCCTGTGCCAAAATGTCGATAATACTATATTAATTAGGTGATTTTAGGAGGTTGGCGTGGACTATCATTAGCTCGGATAAGTAAACTGACAGATCGTCCCGTAGATCGTACGCATGGCGTAGATCGTACGCATGGCGTATCCCTTTTTTCCGGAGACTCTTATTCTCTAAACGGGTCATGAACGTATTCGTTTAGAAGCGCCGGCCTAGGGACTAGGTGCTGCTATAGCATCAGCCTAAGACAGTTCTAAATTAGCGCATCTTACATATGTATAAGGCCCGACATATATGACTGTCGATCCGAATTTAAACATGTATGTACGCCCGTGCTTCTATGTCTTCACATTGCTGCATTTTTAACTTATTTCGTCCGTCTACTTCACCCAGTCCAACTCCTGAATAGCCGCATCGTAATAGTGACCGAATGAGAGCAGTTGGTAGTTTTTTTTCTTTAATACGGTTCCGTCCTCTAGACGCCACGGATATCAGAGCCGGCCGGCCAAGCAGCAGAAGCAAGCGGCTAACGGCTAATACCGAATTGCTCAACGTCGGTGCTAAGAACAGAGAGCTCCGAGACGAATAGAGACATTTAGGATATGATATTATATTATATTACAGAAGCAGCAGCGGCCGCGAGCGACAACCCGTCTCGCTTGCTAAAACATTACATTAAGCGGGCCATAAATTCACCTAAATGGCCCTGAGTCCCGTTGGAGTGAGATGTTATTGGTGCTCTTGGTGCCCCGTCGACGCCAAAAAGATCCGACAGCGCGGCTCTCTATAGCAACGCCAGCGGCTGCAGTGGAAGGCACACCACAAGCAGTAGGGTTCACAACCCCTGTTCTGCGGCGATCACTCGTCGACGCTCGGACAATCCGTCGTCATGCGAGACAGCCCAACATCGTATCGCGTTCTCGTCAAACGTTTGTACGGTCAGCCAAGACAGCAAATAGGGACCCTTGGAGCACCCTGTACGGCCGGACTACACCGCGAACGGCACTCGGCACCGGTAGAAACTCACTATGCATCGCATTACTATGGCCAGGCAGGCAGACAGGCGGATGGATGGATGGTCGAATCGGCGAGCGGACATAGCGACAGCAGCGGCGAACCCCGGCAACCAGATCGTGAACACGGAAAGCGGTGAACGCAGAACAAGCTATGACGTTAACCAATAAATTCCACCGGAGATAGTCATTAAAAAATCACAACGTTAACGCTGATCATGAGCGTCAACGACAACGGCAACGGCAACGGCGACGGCGACGGCGACGGCAGCCACGATAGGAGCGTCGAGACCAGCTTCAGTAATATCCGTAACAATAACAAACCCGAGACGCGGCCACCTGAGCTAATCGATATTAATTTACAGACGATGGATAATAACGAGATATTGAGACGGGAAAGAACTAAGTCTTTAGTCTTCAAGGCGTTTTAGTCTTCAACCGGACGACGATGAGCCATTTTCGTCCCAACTGTGAAATAGAATAAATCAGTTTACACGAGCAGAAAACGGAATAAACCGCGGTAGAGTCTTTATTCTGATGGACCGTCTGGCCACAGATAACCGCGGTAGATGAACGTTACAATATAATCACAATTAAACAATACTGTACCGTCGTTGCATTGGGGTGTCGGCAACGGACGAAGATATCCTCAATGGACAAAAGTGAACCTTATGAGGATAGCGTTCATCGACGCCTAGTTCCCATATTTACGAATGATCCAATGACGAAGCCTACTAAGGCAACAGAACTGTGTAGGCACAAGGGATTGATAGAGAAATAAAAATTAACACGTATTTCGTATTTATATTTTGTCCAGTTCATTTTGTTGGACTCGTTTATGTGTACACGTATATTTATCTATGGTGTCTGTAAGTAGCTGTTCGAATGCCTTGTCCTGACGACAGCAGCCTGTCCTATAAACAGGCAGACATTATACCTAATAGGCGTAAGTGGGTACGAGCTAATACTGAGCATCGTAGCTAGACGAGCTCACGAAACAGGTTGGTCGAAAGCCTTTAAGCAACACTGGCTAGCTGGCCTACGCTACAGCCTCGAAGTCTTCGCATTTTTCGTGCTGGCCCATTGACGAAATCGCCGAGTAATGGCTGAGCACCGTCAGCAGCGTAAAACAGCTGGCACTACCTGAACTATTGCTGCTAATACTAACGACAACGATATGCAATTGAAGCGGCTGACATTAGCGATGCACGCCTTCTCATACGCTCTTGCCCGCTCCGAATGGGGCTACTATTAGAGCAGACGGCAACATTAGTGAACCGGTCAGACCAAGGGGAAACTTAGCCACTACGTTACGAGGCAATTCATCAGAGCACGGAGCGGCATATAGCGAACAACGAGGCAATCAGGGCCAGCGAATGTCGAATTAACAGACAATTTCAGAGAGACAAAACCGATTATCTACGAAAAAATTAATCACTTATCTAGTCTAACTTAACAAAAAAAAAAAACCAAAACGACGAGGATCGGTCACGTGCTCGCGGTCGAAAATGATGTTCCTCGTTATTTACTGACGTATCACTATTCGCACTCAGCTATTAAGTACTGCGATGTAATTAACTATAACGTCGTTACAGGATGTACGTTTCAATTGGTTCTTCGCTTATTTACGTATCGAGCCATTCATTCTCGATTCACGCCTATCACAATTAGCCCACCCAACCTTAGCCCAGTTTCACGATGTCAAGCCAGTGTCTCTCGCTGGCATGCTCTCCACATGTCGTTCGGTTCGTCGTAGGTTCGATTTCTAGCTGTAGCACAATGGCTACCGCCCTTCGTTGTCCTTGCAGCCAGTAGACGTTCGTTTGCTAAGGCTGTTGCTGGCTACAAGAAGCGGGTGCCCAGCGGATACCTGCTGCTCCGCGCGCCCGCTCACTTGCTCGAGTGGCGAACGGGACCGCGCGAGAGTGCGTGAACGATGAGAGACCCCCAAAAAAAAGTGCGATAGGAAAAGACAGAGTGAGCGTGTACACTAACCGACGAAGCGAGGGGCGGTCGGTGGCAATATATTTCACCAAAGGCGAAGACGAACGAGAGAAACACATAAAGCTAATGGCTTAATTCTCGTCTCTTTATTTGGGCGCCCAGCTTCGGTTACTCGTCGCGCGGCCAGCGGTCCCTCTAAACAGACGTCAAGCAAACGACAGGCATCGCCGTTGGATATAAGTGAGCATATACACGCACAGCGCGTTAGGTTATCTATTATAAGTGGCGCTTTTTCTCTACAGAATCAGAGTAACAGCGACGTCAATCAGACGAATTGACAAACTGACCGTGGCTCTGGATGCGATCAGTCGTAGTCAGGTGTGCATCTATCCGCACCTAGACGCGTACCGTATGTCACGCGTCTACGGCGGTACGGATTGAGCGACTTGTGTAAAATACATCTCTTGACGTCTCTATTGATTTTAGTCTTTTCTACAATTTTTTTCCCCTATTTGTTTTGTCGACAATGAACCAGCCACTTGGGCGAGCGCAATTGTGCCAAGTTTTTCTGCGATGCTGGCAAAAGATAGATTCCTGTCACTTTTAATTGTTGATTCGGCATGAAAGAACAAGCACTACCGCCGTAATTACTATACGGGGCTAACCGTATAAATAAGCACCTGTTCTCCCAACCGTTTTACAAAATGGCTGTCCTGAATAACCCCTGCGAGGTGGCTAATCATTTCATGAGGCCGTTATACAATATATTGTACGTCGGACGCACCATGTATAGATTCTATCCTACGATTACAACTGATCTGTTGGTTGCCTATATACAGGCTCAACAGTTTTTGCGTGCGTAGGCCTTGAAAACTCCCGGTATACAAACGTGGTCGATTAATTCCAGCCGAAACTTCGCCTCATTAGTACCCAACCGGTAGAGTGACGAATGGCGCGTTCGTCACGAGTACCCAACACGATTAAGCAGACAACGACCGTCAGCAAAGCTTCCTCACCAACTTCAAACTCCGACCAAGACCATCCGATAGGAAAATTTCTGCCTCTTTATGAAATGAACTGCCACTTCATACTTCGGTCGCGAACGCCTGCTCTTGAGATACAGTCCGATTATAAGCCAAGCTAGACTTTGAACCCTGGAAGCGTACCTGATCGAATTCGTATGGAGACGAAGCTTTCTTGCTTCGTATTGCCTCTGTGAGTGTTGTTTGTATTACAACTATTATTGTGACTTGTTTGACCTGTACCCACAATTCACACGTTCTAACGAGCACGGGAGAAGATCCGCAAAAAAGCAGCGGCCACATAAGGACAGCCTGTAGCGTTAGAAATCATTGAATGAATTGTGAGGTCGTCAATAACAGCACCCGTGACAATAACACAACGGCCGCAGCTACAAATGTAACAACAAGGGCCCAAGCAAGCTTGAATTCAAAATCAACCATGTGTTTGTTGTCGCTCATTGAGAGAGAACAAAAAAAAAAAACAACAGGACCATCATTGTTGACAGCTTTTTGCCTCGATATTCGTTCCTTAAGCCAGTCGCAAAGTCGAAACTGATTCACGACTGAAGAAACGGGGAAAGTTTTCGGCACGATCTGTCATTCTAATTCGAACAATTCAGACAATTTACAGGCATATAGTGTTACACTGTCGTGAGTTTACGTAAGTTGACAAAAGGCTCCATCACCATGAACAAATCCCTGTTCGAAGTGTCAACCCGCAACCGTTGTTTACGATATTTGCCCGTCTGGAGAGAAGTTGAGGTACGACACATAGCGCGAACTAAATACAGTGAGAATGGTATCCGCCATATAGAGGAGGTGCATCAAAACCGATTTCACAATTGTGGCACGTGGCCAACGGCCGTCTGCGTAAAAGCTATTATTTGAGCTCAAACTTGTTTATATATCCATTGCTTCATCTTGCTCATACCTTCAACAAGCCTTCTTTTATACATACACGTATAAGTACGAACGGGGTTAGCTGAGCGAAGACTACGCGAGGTTCGACTTTGATGAAGCCGAATGGTACGCGAAACGAAGTGCGCGATTCGAAAGACGACCATAGCTGCTCCGGCGAACTTGGCACGCCCAACGGAGCGACGGCACCTTGGGTGCATGGAGCATCTATCTGGGGATCAACATTTGATTACTACCTGGATTTCGTGGCGACAAAATTGCCAGCCAATGTGGCCAACTCACCGTCTCCGTGTGTCTGATTCTGAGACGATGGGCAACGCAAAAATTAATTAGGTTGACTCTAAGAATTAGTTCTGATGACTCGAGCCATGACGACCCTGAACCACTGCGGCAAATTGTTGTGTCGTGACATGACCGCCAATCACCGCACACAATCCCGTATACAATCCACGAGCACAGCAGGTTACCGCAGGCGATCCCTGGATGTTGTTGCTTCACGATATCTTTATAAGGCAAACCGGTCACCAACGTGGTGGATAGCGATCGATTCATATAAAAGTACAAATTATATTGCTTCTTTTTCTTGCTCACTCGTGTCATGTCGTTGGCGCGATGCAAGTTTTTCATTCTCAGGTGCTTAGAGGTTTTATGTATTCTCAATTTTATAGCTTTAAATTAACTTCTGTAGTCATGTTGGCCGAAGTATTCAGCAGGGTTGCTTTCGCTAGCTCCGATCGACAAATACGATTAGTTGGGCTTCAATCACCGCACTTGGCATGTAGTGCACGTAGTGTTTTTTTGGGACAAGGTTGTTTGGTGGTCGATGAACACTTGTCCTCGACCTATCCGAAGGAAATGTGCAAGTGGCTGGCGTCGAACAGATCACTTGTGCCTGCATGCCTTCAATAAGTATATGTTATATTTGTATGCATGCAGAATGTGGCATGTAGCAACGCTCGATTTGGACGAATTTTCGTTTAATAATCGCACAGCACGCAACGCGCTGGGTGTACATGTGCACTGAACGAGGTATCGGATTGGAGTGATTTGTCAACATCATTATCATCCTACTGAAATCCTATGTTACCATACCGAAGTCATAATCCTTATCTATTAGTCTGCTAGGTCGCGTGTCCGTACGTGTGTGCCTGTGCGCACGCAGGCCTCCTTCATATGTACGAATCAACATCACTACGTGCTCGTCACTGAACGAATCAGTGCAGGCATTGCGCTGTTTGCTGTTCTCCTGCCGAGAAGCGTTTCTCAGGAGGATTCGAATATTGAAAATCAATATTCCGCTACCAACGGCATCCACAGGAGTGTCATTGAGTGGGCCCTGCTGTTGCCCACGACTTGGCCCATTTGCCCCAATTTATTCATTGACGAAAGTTGACAACGATATAATTAGTGTTTCGACACTGAGGACCACCCAGCCGCACACTTCACTTCATTTCACTATAATGTAGCCATAATTGTCCGCTGCAGTATAGCTGCGGCCTAAGCTTGAAACGTTTATATTTGCGACCGCGCTCTTCGGCAGGCAGTACACTGAAGATCCTTTACGGTGGTCGTGTCAGTGAGTCACAAGACGATTGGCAACCTAACAGAGAAGGCTTCCTCGCTTCGTTCGTCCTAATTCGACCAGCACAGCTGAGAGGGGTTCAGCCGTATTCCTTTTCCTTCGTACAGAATTTCTGTTAGCTGGCGATTTAAATGCTGCCCGCTTCAAGTACAGCGCCCTACGCACCTGGTGGGGAACCCTCGAATCGTCTGATCATTTCCCCACGCCAGGATATCTATTCCCTCGGAGGCGCCACGCGCCAAAAGCGTGCTCCAACAAAGGATGCAATCGAGTGCGCCGGATACAAACCGGACGCAGGACCCAGTGCAAGGGCACTAGGGCAACAGGAGTGTAACAGGGAGTACACATTCGGCCAATTAGGTTTGGGCGCTGTGGAGCCGGCTTCCTGCTGGGAAGGCTTCTTCTCACCGTCGCAACAGGAGTAGCGGAACGGAGTCATCGTCCTACCGGTGGGAGTCACCGTAAGTGAGTGCCGGCCAGGGAAAAGTAAAGTAAGCAGCGTCGTTCATTGGAATATGCAGTGCACTGCCTTCCGAATAACAACTAAAAAAAGAAGAGAAAGAGGCGCCGCAGGTTGCCGACCTGCAGGATATTATTTCATCATTTAACTACCAGTAATAGGGTCTGGCGGCTGATCCCCAAGTGGTTTTGTTTTTTCTGAGAGTTCACTTGTGCTGCTGCTTCCAGAGGGCTGCCAACGAGGTGATAAGCCCGTTCGCTCCGAAGCTACCACAACTCCCAGCAGCGACTTGCACTATAAGGCGATGTTTATATACCATTTTGCTTCGAGGTGTTAAGCTGTCATATGGTATGTTGTAAATTATTCTTGCAAAACAGATTGGGTGTGTACGTCCTCACCTATTCGTGGACAGCAGTAGCAAACGTCATATCATAGTAGACGCCTTGTTGAATAGTTTGCTATCAGCTTCACAGATAACTTTGCTACTGGAAGCTAAACAGCAAGCGCATGTCGTGCTGCCCGCAGTTACTGACAGCAATTTTCAGCAACGATATTCAACTAATTTCGATAGATTATAGTCAAATGAGATGAACTGGGCTCAACCGTCAAAATGGGGAAACCCGGATACGGTGATGTGTCTTGAGCCAACTCTCGCAAGCATATTGAGGCAATGGTTAATAGGGGGTGGCAAATACAACTAGGACCAGACTCTCCTGTGATCACGTTGTTGTTGTTGTTGTCAGTAAGTCAATTTATGACACATAACCCCAGTTAACTTAGCTACTATAATATAACGCAGCGACTACCGGCTGCAGCGTCCCTCTGGTTGTAATGACTGGGCCACGATCGGCCCAAGAGCTGGCTGTATCTGAGCCATCGTCTACTCCGTGTGTGGAAGATAAACCGCTCGCCAGCGAAACGGTCCGTACATCTATACGCGGCGAGTGTCGAGAACATTTTGGGAAAACAGTCAAGCAGTTTTCATGCCACACACAGATATATATATATCTATAAACGAACGAATGCGAGCACGGCAATAACCAAAGGGTACCTCACTACAGCTATCAGGCCGACCGCATACTTGAGCGTATCGATATTTCGGTAAGTAGTTAGCTAAGTTAGCTTGGTTTCTCGATGCTAATGCTATCGCCAAGCGACAAGTGACCGATGACAGCGACATAATACATCCTAGCGGTACAAATGCGGATCATTTTTAAATCATGATAACGGCCAATAACAATAAATAAGTCTAACATGAACGACAGCCTATCGGACCTACCTCGATCTTATTAGCGTTTCGGTCGTTGCTGCCATTGCAATAGTTATTGTCGCTACTGTTTTTTTTTTTTTTTTTTTTTTTTTTGTCTATCTAACAGTTCTTTCTCTTCGATCAGCTTCCTTTTGGTTGTTTGTCGCATTGTGTAATACAATGCGTTGGAGCGACGGTCCCTGGCGAGCTGCTCCGCCTGTCGTTCCGAGTGTCAGCTACGAGCAAAAACGAGAACACCTAGATATTTTGCTAGATAGAACCATATAGGCGACATGGTTATATATGATTGACCAGTGGTACTTTTACTTTATTACCTTTGATGCTGTTGTTATCTGTGAATGTAGGGAAGGAGGTGGCGCTTTTATCGGTGTTATCCAAATGGCTTTTGATAAACGCATTCATAAAACACTTCCGTAAAAAGCGCGTATATTCCTCTGTGTGCTTTACATATCAATAATATTCAACAAAGGTTTCCATTGACTGGATCTTATATGCCCCGCACGAAACTACTAGGCGACCGTTCGTGTGAAGTACTTGATTGTAAGTAAGATATCCGTATTTCAATCAAAAAGCCGGGTATTATTTAAGCCAAATTGAAAGCTGTACGCAACGTCACCCCCAAAAAGCCGGCATCAACTGTGCTTAATCACTACGATTCACAGCGATCGGACACGAAGGATGATAGTTGTGATGATTACTTATTATTATTATCGTTGCTTTGTTGTGGTGAACACATGACAGTGAGTTTTCATCTTACCACCTAACTCTGCAACGGCTCAGATTTTTCTGTGTTTTTTTTCTCTGTGCCTGGTCTGATCACTAAAGGTATTCCCAACCAGCCAGTTGGTAAGTCCAGTCTGGGCGATCTGAGCACGCAAAGCTGTCATCACCGCATCGACCTGACATGCATGTGAACGTCCGCGGACATCGCTACCGCTATATTTATATAGAGGTGTCAGAAATTGGTTTTTTGCCCCATAAATAGTCAGTACTAATAAACACGTACTGACGCCACCACAGCATTGGTGACTTGAAGTAGAACACATCGTGAGATTGGAAATCCGATGACCGATAACCGATCAAACAGTGATAGCAGTACTACCAGTAGGGTCTCTAGCCCTGCCAACAAGATCTTGTCTCGGTACGCTTGACCGACAAAAAACTTTTCAGTACTTCATTTTCCATTATGGTCTAGTTAGTCCCGTTTCTTTTTTTTTTCTTTATCAGTGGTAGCAACTGCTAAAACAGTCCGCTATCAACAAGCTATGCGGTCCTTTCGCCAACTTCTTTGGACGAATTGTACAGCTGCAAATGGCCCCCTTCTAGACATTCGTTGTTAACGTTTCTGTTGGCGTAGCCACCTCTGTCAAGATGTAAATCTAGCGTCTGCTCGAATGGCCGATCGGGATCAAAATGAAATGGAGTATGGAATGCAACGGAATGGCATGATCAGGCATACTGCAATTTTCGAATGGTCGGCCAACTACCGTCGGCCAAAAGCCATCTTCTGTCAGCATTTGCATAATAGTTTCGTAGCAGATGGGGTACTCCGTAAACGTACTGCTCTTATTTAACCAGTACGAACACTGCCGTACCATATGCGCATCCTACTATAACACGCTGATGGGTAAATACTCATTAGCGCCATCCAGGCTGTACTCGACGGTCTGAGTACCCGCCACCGCGTCATAATGGCTCCCGGGCTTTCACTTCAATGCAGCTTTGGATCGTCAACGTATCGCCGCTACATGGAAACAAGCACGAGAACGGGACGAAAGTTGACCAGAAAAAAAAAAAGCTTAAATGAACCTTCGATTGTATCCACTTAATCGTCTCATCGGTGGCCTCTGTTGTGGCCAAGGAGGAGACGACAATCCTATACGTTTAGCGTATTGTTTTTCCACGATGTACCACCAACGGTTTCGCTGTTTGTTTTCATCGATCTTTCTTTTTTGATGGTAAAACAAAATTGCATAAAATTATCCGTATAGATGCACAAAATTGGCTGAGACTTCAGTCTGTATCACATCGATCCGGCTATTTGGTAGCGGGACGATGTGTGTATGGGCGGCATGGTGTTATTCTTTGTTGCCATCTATGTATACCAATAGTATTATTACGGCCATCATTAGTTTTCATTTTTCTTCTATTCTCTCGATGTACTGCTCGTAATTTTTTTGACAAGGGCAGTAAATATTGCATATGCTTTGTCCATTGCTACAGCGCTTATATAATGTAATAATAATAGTTATTTTTTAAGCATTTTTTTCACTCATCTTCTATTACTAAGGGGAGTAAATGTTGTGATAAACGTGTATTGTCATCTGCATAGAGACGAACAGGCACGCTGTTTTACTCTCACACAAAAAATGCAGTCGATTCGTGCCGTGTACGTGTGCCTGTGCCGTGTATTAAATCACCGTATTTCGGTGGCTTCATTTAGTTTTCGTTGATTCTACGAGCTCCCAAGAAAGCGAACGAGAGAAAGATAGTTATTTTTTCATCGATATCATCGTTTTCCCGAACTCAACTCTGTTTGAGTGAAGCACACAAGTGAAGGCCACCCATGCCGAGGGGCGTCTTTCGGCCTGTCGTGAAATAATATCTTTTAAATTCATATTTTCTGTCTCGTCGCCCTTCGCTCTGGCCGCAAAAGCTATACCCGTAGGAGCAAGGCTCTAACGGCAGCAGCAGCAGTATCACCCACAATGAAACCAAGCACGGCAAACCTGACAACGTCAATACCAGCAGTACGATGGGTGCTGTTATTTTCTTGATACTCCGACAAGTCAACAACAGCATCCACTGCGATGACGGCAAAGAAAGCTAGAGGGTTCAGTTAACCGGCCGACGTTAACTGGCCATCGTCACCGGCGCTGAGTCGTCCCCCTGAGTCAACTCTCCCCAACCCTGGCGCTAGAAGCCGCTGTTATAATCCTACTCGGATTCTCTCGATGAGCGCGAACGAGGGCACCCATTAATAGACGGCTAACACAGACACATAGCATTCTGTCGCGTAACACGTCGACGCTGCTACCATAGCCCGCGTATGGATACCGACAAGTATGTACCCATCTACTAAATTTGTTTCAGGAACAGCAAAACTAGCAGCGATTCCGCTCGCCGTCGTTCTCGCTAACTTAACCCGGAGCGAGCTACAAATATGGCGTACGTTCATCGGCGGCCATCATTATCAGAGCTAAACATGAGGAAGAAAGGCTAGCGACGAGGAGGGCATTTAGGGCTGACGTCAGTGCCTGTTGTAGTAGCAGAAATAACGACAGCAGCATCAGAAGCCGCAAGCGAAGAAGACACTGCTGCTGCTGCTGCTGCTAGGCATCGTTGGCACGGCGGCATTTTGAGCCAGATATGAAATGATCGCTGGTTAGCTGAAAAACTATCGTAACCGGCTATGTATGATGAGTAAGTGGCAGTTGCTCGCTGCGTAGTAATCATCCTATGTTGTTGTTACATCGCTGTAGGTCGGTCGCCGCTCGTTGTTGGCCGTTTATCTCGCCACGTACATAGGCGATATATATTTCAACGACGTTAGGGTGACTCGGGTGGTCTGGTCTGATTCGGATCCGCTGTTAAGGTTGTTGCTGCCACTACTGCTGTCGTAACTAGCACTGCCGAGCAGAAACGGCAATTTGTCATACGTGGGGCACCGAAGCAACGGCATCGGCACTCCGGCCACCACCGCTATTGAAATCGGCTACGACCCCATGGACTCTCTCTGATGAGGCTTCGGGTGGGCTGGGCCACCCCGGAACTGCGGCAGTGCCAGCAGCCGCCGTCATGGCCGCGCGCCGTCGCTTCGAGCGGAACAGCGCAGACAGGCAAGCGACTAAAGGATGCTCTGGGTGTTCAACTAAGGGTTCCTCAAACTGGTCTTGTCGTCGCCGTCGCGTTTAAACGCTGACGATGTGCGTTGACGCTCATGATGGTAATGCTGATGATAATATTTTATAAGACGATACCTGCCGCTTAAATAGCCATCCTTAGGGAACCTTTCACGCATACTTGTTCGAACACGGGGAACTGTTACAAACACAAACACACCCATGTCATCTTGATACGTAGCATTGAATTACACAGTATTATGTAGTAGATTCGCAGGTATATCTGCATACAAAGGGGACAGAATAGCTCGTGAGTACTCGTTATATATATATATATATATATATATATCTGCATGCAGTGCGCAGTCTGTGTATTCTTGCGAATGTAAAATCGGTGTATGGCTTCCTGATGATCCGTTTTTTTGACTTTTCACAAGTATATCAGATATTTGAACGGTGGAGTGCGTTCGCACACGTACGAGACGACGAACGCCCGACTCCGGAGTTCCGAACAGATGTTGGCGCCAACGAATTCTGCCTCGTAAACGCAAATACGGTTCTTATCCTATCATGTCAGGCTGTATGCAGTCACTTACCCTAACTAACATACTTCTTAACTCGACAGTTTAGTCGGAAAGGACCATTTCAGATAGAAGCACGCTGAGCGCCCGGTAGTACTAGATGCTGAATTCAATTTGAGATACCACCAACATCGTCGTCACCCTTCATCCTCGACGAAAAATAATTACCCAAAGGTTTCTGCCGTTGATACCAGTGCCACTATGTGGTGACTGTGGCACCTAGATCAGCTGAAAGTAAACAGCCTAATAAAATGATATCTGTTTTTCTCATCTTCGGGACGCTTTGGCCAATCCCCGTACCCGCATCATCGCTGGGCACCAAAAAGAAGAGGAATAAATAGACGAAAAGCTGTTACAATTACTAATTACACCACCGAATCTAGAAAGAAAGGTGATAATCTGCTCACTGAGATGAGTAAGATTGGAGTTATAGCGTAACCGTTAAACAGACAAAATGAAAGCCGTCAACCATCGTCAAAGCGAAATGAAGATGTACACAACTGGCCAAATCGTCATTCCTTATTTCGGCGCGATCCCCGCTATTTAGCAGAAACCCCGCTACCAGTAATACATATAGACCGACACAGAACTACCAAGAAAGCCAAATGAACATCGCCTCAGGTTCGCCGTCGATGAAATTTTAATAATAATAATAATAATAATAATAATACTAGGAACAATAGGAGCATTGGTTTATTCGCTTAAACCTTTCACCGGTAGCGTGCGTGGGCTTTCTTTCCACTTTGGTATATCTCCATGCCACAAGATGTTTCGATCAACCCCAATAGGCGATTTTGCACAGAGGCCGACTCGTCTCCAAGAGCGGTTCCGCCTCCGACTCGATCTCATCGAGACAGGGTGGAGACTCCGCCGAGATACGGATCTCCAATAATGGCTGCTGAACGGCGAACACAGATAGGGGCAGACATGGAGTTTTAGTAAGTTCCCAATCCCTCGAGGGCTCGAGAAACTGAGTACGACCCTTCGCACACCACATGCACATAGTAGCCTGCATGTTATTTGAGCAAGTCCATGGTGAGGTCGGTAAATGTGCAGAATACTTCATTTGGATAATGGTGTTGGTAGCCGCGCATTGAAATAGGGCGACACTATTGAGGCGAGGGTCAACCGAGAGCTGTAACCTCCCCCTTCCCCCTTGGGCTGCCACCATCACGGGGTTTCGCCTAAATATATGTACATTACATATTCTCGCGCCACGTTTACCCAGAAAGAGACACAATCGGTGAGAATGGCCATCGAGGACAACCGAGCAATCCCGCGCATCACTGCTATGGAAGGCGAATAGACCCCTATAGAGCAGCGGCCGGCCCTCACACTGGAGGCATTAACAGCAATGGTGCTAGCGGCTTCCCTATACAATAACGAGCAGCACAACAGAATGTGTACTTGCGATTATGGGCTTGTGGAGTCTAAAGGATAGTGAACAACGGCACACTGCTACATTTTTAATCGCTCTACCCGTCTTTCATGATCTTTCTCCGTCACTTCCGAACAGCGGGCTAAATCGGAGGCTGAACTAAGGGGAAACTGCCTTTTCTCAAGTAGTAACGCAAATAACGTTGAAGTAGTACGGGCAACAGAATCGCACAAAACAACAGGGCGCAGCAGATTATGATGCAGGCTATTTTTATACGCGCTAATAGTGCATTTGAAAAAAACAAGTATTCAGTTTGAAATTTGCCGCGCACTCCGAGGCTTTACGACTCACGTTAGGCCTATTACTCTCTACTTCCTGCTTAGAGTGACCACAATCTAAGTAGGTGAAACGCGGTGGAATACAAACAAACAGATAGGTATCGTGGGATGCTAAGTGTACTGTAACATTCGGCTGCCGTGGATCATCATGCATGCAGACCACTACTGAGAAACCGTGGGCCGTAGCTAATACAGCCACACAGGAAAGACTAACCCGATTAAGATATTCTCCCTCGAGATTGAGTGCAAGCTGGACAAGATATGATACAATGCTTGTCGAGGCTACTTATCCCAATGGTCTTTTCACACGAACAGCGAAGGAGACCTGGGCTTAGCTTCCAGCAGACAGGCAAACGCATGTGCGCCTATGCAATATTGCACCAGCTGTATGTATCCACCTGCATGTACGACGATAGGCAAGCTATCGGCGGCGAGCAGAATCTGAAAGCCCAGACTGGTTAGTCCCAAAAAGAGCGTCACGAAAAGCTAGAACTACACAAAGGAACCCTGATCCATATTTACTCTTAGCATCTGCGTAACGCCACATCAAATTGCCACCGCTTTCGCTGATGAGGAAAAGATCACATTTATTCGTTTTTGCCCTAGTCTCTCCTTAGAAATTAGCAGTGAGGCGGTTAGATGGCCAAAAGAATGGAAAGTAAGGAGATCGAAGCTACAAAATCATATGCGCCGTCTATCCGTAGTCGGACCAGCATTCGCTACCACTGCTTATCACAACGATAGGGAACTTAGCTGCGTTGAGAAGCTAACACGAAGGAATATCAGGATTTACTCAGTCAGTCTCTACGTGGTTGGTTCCACCAGCAGACGTTTCTCTATGCAAGAGAGCTTAGTTGTGGGTAAAGAAACAGCTTTGAGTTTGTCAAAACCAATTAGAGGCAAGCGGCTACAATGAACTCCAACGAAAAACAGGGTTTTTACTAAGACTCTTTTGTGGCTTCTATGCTGTTTCTCTGTCCTGTTTTACGCTCTTGTGGTGAACACTGGCTCTTCACTTCAGTCACCCCTTGTGGCCCTGGCTAGTGGCCGACTAACACGATGAGGCCGAAGATTAGCTTGACTAACTTGTGAGGACCGACAGAAACAACCAGCTGACAAATGGGGCGAGGAAAGCCACAGCAAACGGATGCAGAGAAACTTTGGCTAAATTAAATGTCCTATGAGACTAAGAGGGCCTCGGAGCAGAAAAACTCTAACCTCAGTTGACTTCAACGATGTCGAGGAGGGACATCGTAAAATAGTCTCTCCTCGACACGAGGTTTTTGGCTGGCGAATGGTGGCCAACTCAAGCGGTATGTCACCGATTTGCGAACACGCGGCTGCTGTGCTGGTTTCGTTGTGATCCCGAATCCACTTAGTCATCTCTAGCCCTACTCCAAGCGTTTTCGTCCTCTGGACTGGGGGATCCTGAGCGAAATTAAAACCACTGCTGCGCGCGGCCGACTTTGACAACAACCAGACCAGGACAGACTTGCTTTCCATGGCGCAAGTCTCTCTTTTCACCCTACGCAGCCCTAAAAACGTAACTGAAACGCTTTTTAGTAGAGATGGACGTCTTATTTCGGTGGTCCTACCGCCGATGCCTAAATCCTTGCCTGGTACTATTTTTCCACGCGGACATTTAACACTACAGTTGTGGCAGTGAAATTTAACTAATCCAAAGACTAATGCGCTAGAGACCTAGGCACGTCTTTATATCGTAAAGATGAAGGGAGACTCATTTAGTTATGTCGTTTCACCAGCCGCGGCTATTCATAGTTTCGGCGACAAGCACATACATTTTACGCGATTTTATCACGAAATCTCATGAAACAATTATACGCTGCTACCACTAGAACAGTCGTGCACAGGGATATGACCGCAAGGATAATTGTAAATCTCCAGGTCGCGACGGAAAAGCATCCGTATCTTCATCTGCATCATTTATATGCGTGGCTTTTACTGGAAACGACCCGATAGCCCGAATTGCTAAGGCCGGTGTGAGGTAGTAATAGCATTAAATTCTGTTCTTCATATTTAACATACGCTAAGGGGAGAAATCCAGTGGCGTTCTGCGGCAATTCTTTAAGTCCTGAAGCCGCTCGATCGATTATTACCATTATCATCATTTCAGTAGAAGTTTACCATCAAGGTTTGTTAATATTTAGTTTCAGTAGGTAGCGGCTGTTGTCCACAATTGACCCTGGCGCCTTCTTCGCTCATTGCCTGCTCCAGATGTTTACCTTTATCACCGTGTCGACACAATTCGTGAATATGTTGCCTTCAACTAACGCTCGCTGTCATATTGGCATTACTTCTAAGTAAACACGTATCTATTATTAGAATACCTTTATCTAATTACTCCGTAAAGGTCACAGTCGCTATCCGTAATAGCAGGCTTCCTTTGCTTATAGCTGCTTCAAAACGGGAGAATGCCTTTGAAAACATCAAAGGTGCACCGCCAATGAGACAGGTTAAGACGACTGTCGAGTTGAGAACCTATCGCAGATGTACACCTACGTAGTATTCTCAAAAATGTTCAGCCACCTGCATACGAAGCGCACACCTACCGCGGACGGCCGGGCATACATTAGCGTCGTAGAAAGTAAGCTAGATAACCAATCATCACCCAACGGCACGACCAAAGTCTCGGTCGTACGACGTAAACACGCACAGAGACAAATAGAGACTCACGTCCTCATACGACACGATTAATATCCTTGACGCTCTCTCACCGAACGACCTCGTATCGGTGCGAAATCACGCCTCGCCTTTCTTTGAGAAAGCATTTATCTGCGTTTTCGCGACACTTCCGTCTCTCCATGCGCTAATCAGTCCTTGATCATTCTTTAGTTTAATGTGTTCCCCTTCCAGGAGGACCGACACCTCATAGAATGTGCTGCTTCGATCAGCCCAAGTGCTGGGCCAGGTATGATACAGTGGTGAGCTCGCAGTCATCTCAATTACTGATAGTGAAGCAACTCTGCGCCTTTCTCTGCGTTGCGTGTCTGTACGAGGGTGAAGATTCCTGCCTATGAATATCTGATACGCTTGTCTAAGGCAGCTGTACCATCGTTTGAATAGCATTGTACAAGTAGACAGAGGCTGAATAAGAAACTACAAAAATCGTTTTATATACACGTATGTGTGTACGTGCGTTTCGTGCACGCCAACGGCGCCAAATTCTATGTCAAGCTCGTGTAGACAATCGGAATAAAAGCGATATTATCTCACAAAACGAAAGCCATATATCATGTGATATTCTATAATAATTTAAATGATATACCCGTCAGTCTGCCTCGATGACGGTAAATACAACAACAACAACAACACGGCAAAAAAAGGACAAAGGACCGATGTAGAGTTCGCCTTAGATACCTCTCTGAGCTGTTGTCGATTAAATGATCGGCCTCGGTTCCGTGGTCTGGCATCGGCAGCATCCGGTCGAGGGAAAAGTTCTATTGTATCATGCTACTGCTAGTATTAGAAACGCTCGTTTCCCCGACAGATTGCTTTCATGGTAGGGAGAATCGCTTGTCTGCTTACTTGCCTGACTGGTTGTTTAACGCTGTCGTCGCTGCAGCTCTGTACGATTCTCTGCCCTGTTGTTACGCTTTCATCGCCGGCGCTGGAGCAGGCTCTTCAGGCATTGCTACGATTACTGTAGCCAAAGTCAAGAGACTGCGCGTCCAACTGCAGTCTGCTTCTTGACCGGTGGCTGTCGTTTTTTTCCCGAGTTTGCTCTGTTTCTGTTTAGTTTTGTGCAGCACCGAACGGCCAAGGATGATATAGCGCTGCGTCGCGCCGCACTGCTGTTCGTCGACTAATCCAACGGCAGAGTTTGTGAGCGTCGCACTGCCGGGACGACAAACTACACCCGCCACCGTGACGAGAATGAGAAGAAAGAACATCGCAAAAAAGAATTGCGTGCGTTATACAGTAGCGTTGGGAACATGCGCGGATGTGCGTTGGCTTGGTCGACCAACTCCAGCTCGTTCCACCACCAACATCGACACCAGCAGCTTTGCAACCGCCAGACGAGAGGTTTTGTCTGTTGCTCTATCCGGCGGTTGGCAAAGCGTTGACGACGACGACGACGACGACGGCGGCGGCGGCGGCGGCGGCGGCGGCGGCGAACGACGACAAACAGCAGCCAACGGCGTTCGTCAATTCTCGACAACAGAAGCCAGTTATAGCGTTATGCTGCTGCTGTCGCAATAACTGCTGCTGTTTTTTCCGACACATTGGCAGTGGCGCTGGTGCCGTCCCTACGTCGTAATATCTGTCTGAGCAGGTCGGACAACAGCAACTCGTCATCGGGAGTCACAGTAGCAACACGCACAGCGGACGCGTCTGTATCGGCCGTAGTACAGGCGGTAGGGTGAGCATGCAACGTCGGCATGATCAAGCGACCAGGGAGACTACGTACTCACATAGTAGAGTTGCTAAAACTGCAACTACAACGGTGGCGGCAGCGGCAACAATCTTTCATAATTTCGTACCTTGCCGGGCAAATTTTCTCGATTAATCATCGGCTTCTGTGAAACACCCGCTGGCCGCTGGTCGCTCGCCGGCATTCAGCTCAGGCGACGCAAGAGCTCCCTTCGTCAATTCGGTCCTGCGCCAATGAGGAGGAAGAAAAGCCAACAAGTCGACATCAACGACAATAACGTCAGCGGCAGGGGCTAAGCAAAACGATTTTTGTTAAAGAAGGCGTAAAGAAGACGAAGCAGCAAAACAGCCTTAGACAAACGGGCTGAGAGGTCCGAAGACAACCGCTTGGAGCCACCGGAGGTGATCTTCGTGTGAGACCAGCAACAACAGTTCCCCTAGCACAATTCGAGCTGACCGACTCCCGTCGACCGTTCCTCAGTCGAGGCAACGACAAGCAATCAGCCACTGAAGACTCTCGTTATCATCGACCCTTTTGTATGACTACATAACTACTATGAGCATATAGGAAGGTTTTGGATCGTTGGTGAGATAGAGCAGCGGGGACGTTCACGACGCTGTCTAACAGCACCAGCGAACGGGATAACTGTAACAAACGAAGTAAATGAATCAACGCGCAGGGCGAGCCGGCCATGAAAGACGGTAGCGGTCAAACATAGGGCCAGGATTAACAAGTCGTGCGAACTTGCAACACAAATATTGGTAAAAGATAGGATTCGAAGGAAGTGTGATATCCGCGCGTAACTGGGGAGCAAACCATTAGGCGCTATGATTCTCCGACGGTGACACTTATGGCGCAAAGCGCAACAAGAAGATGACAACCCGCGCTTGTCGACGAGTTTGTAGTCACAGCTGTTGGTTGGTCTTCATAGCACATCCACCTGTTGCTTAAGAGGATAGAGCTTTGGCTAGTGACGGAAAGATAATCAAGGAAGTAACGATGGATACAAATATTGGAAGGATAAATGTAAAGATTATTATTCAGAATGGCAACATATTTATGGTTGTGCCATCTTGCCTAGCTTGTACGTATATAAAGGTGTGATACCGTATAGTCAACAATTTAAATTGTTGACTATACGGCTGCCTCGTAACAACTACAACATAGGAAGAGAGAGAGCAAAAGCTTGCAGACAACAGCCGATCACAAAAAATCCTCAGCACCGTTATTCTCGTAGTAGGAGAAGACAATCGTCAGCCTGCATGTCGTGACCTAGACGCCGCGCTGCAATGCAAGTACCCCGTATCCGACTGCCTTAAATATTATCGTATCGTACTCGAATGTAGAATTCGCTTGTGAGAAGAAACCGCCTGATGAGTCGTGCGCCCCTTACTCACTGTGGGGTCCCTGCTCACAGAATAATGCCCGGAGTAAAATCAACGAGTAACCAAAGCCCAGGGTGAGAACGATAAAATCCAGTAAGCCGTTGAACATCAATTGGGCGTCTGGCGCGTGGGCTTCTGATGGGGTGGCAATGAGGTAGTCCATGGTCCATCCTGAGCCCAAACCGTTCGGGGATCGTCTTTCCAGCTCATTCTCTCGTGCTTTTGGACCTCGTGGGCCCGTGCAATACCAGGCGCAGGGGCAAACTTCCCGGCGGAAACCTGCAGAAGCAGCTACGACGCTGGCACTAACCGGCCACGAACCACAGCGGCTCTGGATTTCAAACGTTTACCGAGCTACCGAGCGATGTTGGACGATCGTCTAAATGGGAGGGCCGCCGCCGCCGCTGCTGCAAAAGGGAAATTGGAGAAAACTCCTAAAAGAAAGCGGTGGCCCTGGTCAAGAAGGGGATTGGAGCTCGTCAGGGCTGTGAGAGCGGCACCCACAATAATTAAGTTAGCTGCCGTCGACCAGGAAAAGTTTCTGCTGCACAAGCATTAAGTTCCAGTCGCTGGCAAAGGGCGCTGCTGGATCGTTCCTGTTAGCTACCATCGCTGACGCCATTGCCTATGTGAGTGGTAGAGTCTCTGCGTATTTGTGTATATAGCTATCAGCTGCAAACGCGCTATTCTACACTTGTCGAACACTAGAAAAGCAATAAGGCCGGTAGTGGTAGCCATCGACGCCTAGAGCGATACCGAAACCGAGATCA
This sequence comes from Varroa jacobsoni, assembly GCF_002532875.2. Lineage (NCBI taxonomy): Eukaryota > Metazoa > Arthropoda > Arachnida > Mesostigmata > Varroidae > Varroa > Varroa jacobsoni. Next base: position 73,862 of record NW_019213843.1, on the reverse strand, counting down.
GCCATAACAGCGACTCCGCGTGCGGTACTGGTAATGCTATAGCTAGTGACGACCTCGGAAGACGATGCCCAGTTTCACGCATACACACGCTTCCAGAGTCACCAGAAAAGCCGCACGTTTTAACGTATTCGCCACAATCGGCCTATTGCTGACGGCTTCATGCTATGCGGAGCTAAGAAATCTGGCGTAATGATGCTTCCCGCTATCGGAACCACCAAAGCATACGTGTTCCGCCGGGCTATTGGCAACTAGTGAAGGACAACAGAAGCAGGCCACGTTAGAGCTATTGTGATCTGCGTCTACTCGTATTTTTCCCCGGACTTCCCAAATGGCATCGAAGAGATTCGCCTTATAGGAGCTGAAATTACGGGTCTTCTTCCACAGCCAGATAGTACTGGCCATATTGGTCACGCGGAAATAACAGCGGGTGTTGGTAACGACTGTGAGCAGCATGTTGGCACAGCAGTCGCCAGGGTGACGCTTGCTGCTGAGATATAGTAGTTTTTGCCCTCGACGAATTTTGCTGCGGGCAGCTCATTGTAACGAGCTAAGCGTTAGCGGCGACTGCCGACCATCGGTAGCTGGGGCAAACCACAATAGGAGCAGAGGTTTATGCATGTTTCGAGTTCGTTTCAGCAGCACTATTCGGTGCTTGCTCTCTGCTCTTGTCCGGATGAACGAAGAAACTCTGCAAGTACGACCCAACAGCGGCCGTATCGAAGTAGCCGCTCGGCTCGCAGCAGACGATTGGGGCTTCGAGGAGAAACTGCTGGACTTTGAGAAGCAGTGTCGAGGAGCTGCGAGGAGCAATTCAGCTGCAAACTGGCTAAAAATAAAGAGTCAAACAAAGAAGCGTACCGTTTACAGCAATCATTGTTAACAAGGAAATACGCGATAGACCGGGTCGCGTTTACACGATCTTCAACCTCCCACTTTCCGCCCCCCGCGCTCATTGCGCACAATTTGCCGCCCAAGACTGTCAGGCAAAGTAGCAGACAGGGTACCACCATTACTTCTCATACTTTATGTTTTGCTTCTATGGCCGTTGATAACTGGATGCTCGCCACAAATCGGATCAACAAACTGGCGATGAACGGCGCCAGCACTACATGATAGGATATACGACGGCCGCTTTCGAAAGAAATCGTAACATTTTCAACGGTAGCTAACTCTGAGCTCGTTCGAACGCAAAGCGGTCGCAGCGGCAACGGAGCCGAGCAGCGCAAAGGCGCCTACTTCGTCTAGTTTCTGACGGCAATCGACTATCGAATATCCACTGGCTGACTCACTGACGCGGACAGACTAACTTGACGGGATGAAAAACACAGTCCTATGAGATCGCCTCCAATGAGACCAGACATCGTGGCGACGCGACGGACTTGCGGCAGCAGGCACCCTGCCCTGCGGCGCCTCCTCTACTTGAGTTCAATTTGCAAACATAAATGTGTACTGTAGGCGGCACGGATTTTGGAAAAAGGATTTCGGCCTGAATTCACCAGTCGTCGCCAACGTGAGCGCCATAGTACCGCAGTACATCGACATGAGCATCTTGGACGCGATGCCGTCTGGCTTGCTTTTATAGGTCAAGTAATTGGCATGACTAAAACAAGAGATAAGACAAATGCAGTTTATTGTGGCGTCCTGACTGATCACTTAGATTGATTGAATGGTCCTCCTTACTCCCGGCCGAGAAACGCATACATAAACTGATATGAATGTAAAACATACTCCTATTATGTCGTTATAATAAAACTGTTGCGGTAAAATTTCAAGCTGTACGTTTTCTGCCCTTAAAGTAGGTGCTAAAAGAAATATTCTCTTCTTTGGGTAGCCGTGACAAGATCAAAAGTCCCGTCATGATCACATCGTCTGTTGCAACAGTTCTTTAACGTTCAACATAATAGTAGCAGCAAATAGCCTTGGCTAGGTGCTATTTAGACCACGTGCTGGGGCAAATTTTTCTTTACGCGAACGTCCAGTACGGTCTCTCCGGCGGTGTTGCGTCAGCAGCGCTCAACGCTGGCCAGGCTCAGCCTGTCGCTCGGTCCACAAACGTATATATTTATACATTCCGGGATCTGGCCGTCCGTCGTTAGGAGCTCGCGGCGAAGGGGCCGGACCGGACCGGGCCAACGGTGCCACGCATCGTTGCCCCGGGAGCCAGAGAGCTGTTGTCGGAGTTGGGTAGCGATCGGAGCCGCCGCAGATCTTCGTTAACATCGTGGTGGGGTGGCAAAGAGAAGGCGGCGACGAGGTCGAGGGGACCTAGCTGAAGAGCACATCTGTGTTTTGTGAACTGCACGCGTTGATCGGAGGACTTGAGTCGATTAGTGGTGGACTACGTGCTGGCCAATGAGAGCCCGCAGTAGAGACTACATGGTCTCAGCGATGAGAAATAACATCGGGTACCTATTAGTGGGTACGTAACAGATTAGCAATGGCTGCCACTACAGACCAGTTGCTGGTGATTGACGGAAACGTGCTACGAATTGAAAGTGGTGAAAAGTAAGGAGCGAAAAAAACGTAAAGCGCCGACAGTGGCACTAAAAAGATGGGCCGATACACCCCCATGTTGTTGAGGATGTGCTATGTAGCGTGGGACGGGATGTGCAGTACGGCTGTACACATCACTCAATGACCAGATGGCTCGTAGTGATGCTGGTCGAAACGACTGGTTCATTGTAGGATTGCCACCTAACCAAAGTCGCTAGTTTTAGCTAACATAGTTGACAAACGTAGGCAGAAGGCTTGGACATGGTCAAACAATCGAAAGCGCAAAAGTGACGCATATGTCATTTTGCTGAAGCATTTCATGCTGTGACTGCAAAAAAATCACCTCTGCTCAATATGTACTAATATGGATAGACGATCCCAGTATACCGCGACTTTACTGGAGGTGTCTGGGAAGCATGTTCACGTACTTACGACCTTAATCTACACCACCATATCCACAACATAGGCAATAATATGATCATAATTCATTTATCTTGTCTTCTTACGTTTTCTCAAGTCTAGTAGACTAATAGTATATATTTTATTAACTGACGTAACATGTCTTCACTACGATTAAATGTTTCGTCTAATACCGCCGTTAGGCGTTCCATCAGACGGCTGTTTTAGGACGAAACGAAGCATGTCTATGCCCGTATTCGATCCTGGACCTTGAACAAGACGCAATCCCCATTTGTCCCCGTCTACATATATATATATATATATATATATAATACAGAATATCCTGCTGGATCGAAACCTTATACTCGGAAATGCGGTCACTGTACCTTCTAAATTATTGCTAAACACATTAGCCCCACATCTGTTAGTTAAGAACGGGCATCGAACGTCGAAATATTGGAATCCAGCTATTCAACTTATCATAGAAGCATGTTACATAATACGTAATTATACTTACAATGAGCCGCATTCCTATATCCTTGCTGGATAGCAGCTCGTGCCGCTCCTGAGGTGTAGTATGATGCTGGGTTGTTGCCATCGATTGAGTGAAAGAACACATCCATGTCTTCAGCACTTTCATAAACCCCGGCTCCAACACCCCCTTGGGGTCCCACACCGCTTACACCCCCACCTGCAGCCCAACTTTGTTGAAGCTGAGCGCAGGAGTCGCTTTGATGACTCGGGGAAGATCCTTCCATCGTCATACCGGACACAGCAGCAGCGTTCGCAGCTGCTGGACTCGGTCGCAGCTAGAATGCACAACTATCAGTAGGACCCCACAGCACGACACAGTTGTTGTTGTTGTTGTTGTTGTTGTTGTTGCTGCTGCTGCTGCTGCTGCTGATGCTGTTGTTGTTGTTGTTGTTGTTGTCGTCGTCGTCGTCGTCGTCGTCGTCGTCGTCGTCGTCGTTTACGAATCCTAAAAGGTCAGCAAGGAAACGGAAAAAACATCCTCATATATCATATTCTCATAGATTCAACGCGTCTGCTTTACGCTAACCGACTAATATATACTGTCATCCACAACGTGTTGTAAGGAGATTCTTACAAGTTATAACTACAGTCGAGCTTTTTTCCTACTTTATATCCTTAGTCTAATAGCAACAGTATATATATATAGATTGTCCTTAAACATCGAATCCTCGTCTGATGGTGGAAGGATCGGTGCCAATTGCCTTCATGACATCAATCGGGTCGATAAGCTTACAACGCAATTCTAATAAAAGCCATAGAAAGAAAAAGGAACTGAAACAAATCGCTGCTGTTTGTTCATCAATCACCAAAAGCGATCAGTAAGTCGAATAAGCAAAGGTGGTAAGTGGCGTTGAGCTCTGTATGCGTGCGTGCGTGCGTGTGCGTGTGTGTGTGTGTGCGTGTGTGTGTGTACGTGCGCAGGCGTGCCTATGATTGTGTCTACTCTGTATGTATAACGCATGTAGAACCATTTTGCCTTCAAGCGTTAGCATCTGCTGTGAAGAGCTGCGTCGTCCGTTTTCTTTTTGATAAAGCTCTGTTATCAGCGTTTTCAACACGTTCGTTCTTTTCTCCAGTTGCTGACGTTGTATCAGTTCAGATATGGCCACTCGCAGCAGTTGGCATTGCCCAGCAGTGACGACTTTATACCCTTTTTGCCGCTGAGCAGCTATTACTGTTACTACCAGCATAATTATTTTGAATTTTATTATCACGATATCATGTAGTTATTGCCATTGTCCGTAATGGTGGCTCTAGCGTGGTCTATCTGTGACGGCAACGCAGTGCCATATGGAATAAGGCTCTCCGAGGGCCGTAGTCAAGCCAGCGGTCACGGCAGAAGCGGCCGGGGCCAACATAGCGGCAGCGCTGGTTCCAATCGGGCCGGGGAAATCTCGTCAAGTCTCATTTGAAACCGTTTAGAAATACTACACAGTAGCACACGCAGCTAATGGCTGCAGGGCCAGTTGTGACGCACAGATCGAAATTAACCAGCGAAATTGACCGCAGGAGCGTCAACAACTGCCGAAGCTTCAGGCTGAGCTGGTGCGCGACAAGGATTAAGACGACGACGACGAGTTGACACTGCTGCTGGAGCTCCAAAGCGCTGGCGACAACGAAACGCCGATACCGAATGACGAGCCCAAACGGATTTACGATTTCAACGAAATCGTCAGCTTGCGCGAATGATACATCACTTCTACTTGATCTACTTTAAAACGCGAGGAAACACTGAAAACCGGTTGAACGGCGGATGGTCCGAGGACAAAAAAAAAAAAAAAAAAAAAAAAAAAAAAAAGGAAACGCATAAGAAGACGGCAAAAAAGCCATAGAGGAATAAAGTCAAAGAAGTGAACGGTGTTTGATTTTAAGACAGGTGACATGAGGACATAACATAAATTTATCGAATATCTAATCTATACAAACACGGACAAACTAGCATCTTTCTCCCTGTTCCAGCCTTATTCTTAACAGATCAATAAAGAAGATTGTCAAGAATATTTATAATGATTTGTATATCTATCGCCTTAAAACAAACACGTATCTCGCTCTAATCAAGTATATATTCACCTGTCTTACGGTTGTTGTCGGTAGCATGATCATGATTCCTATGATCAGTAGATGAGAAAAAAAAATCAGCGTATGTATACAATACAATGTTATAAACATGGGGTCAAGTTAGAAGGGTCCCTGCCAAGTGTAGGTGTTCAGTTAACTCGGCGTTATCAAAATAAGGTTGCCTGTTTACCATATCGAGTTCACGTGCCAGATAGTTACTCAACTTAAACAATTGACTCAAGGAAGTTCTAAGAGCAGCAGCGTATTTCCTGAGACAGGCTAAACGTATTCAATATTCTTACAGGCACCCCCCTTCTTAACACTGAGTTTATAATAACTCTCGGCTAAACAGACGAAAAAAAGGACACCATTATTATTGTATTATAAAATCCCGACGCCATATATACGTTCGTCTGTTTACGTACGTATATGATTGATGGAAGTATATTCGATTGATCTTCTACGCGACGCGATCGCTAAAGCGTTAAAAAATGTATCGTTCAAAGAGCTATCAGTAACATCGGCCCTCTTCTCACGAAGAAAAAAATTAGGACGCCCTGGTTCACGCTGTCATTTTTTACTGCAACGAAACACGAGGGTCAAAGCTGATATATTACATTGATGTACATCTCTTTCAATAGACTTGAAGGCTGGTCCGCTTGTTAGTGCGGCTGTCATTATGTAAACTGAGATGTTTGGGCCAATTGATTTTAGCGATCTAGGGGCCGTTCGTTGCTCGCGATTAAGGCTACCCGCTGCTATGCGGCACAGGCACTCTGTCAATCAAGCAGACCGGCCACAGGTTCTCAGGGGGCTCAAAGAAAGCAATGCCAATATCGCCATTAGAGGCTTGGGGACATATGTAGACGCATGCATAAACACTTGTATCATCTGAACGATTTCGACAATTCAGTGCCGCGCAGCTAATGCTGCTGGTGGGGTTCATTTTGTTACTAGCGGCTAACTAGCTGTGTCCGATTGCGGCACTATACAGTTGGCGCGAAGTACCACGGTCAGCACGAATCGCATCTCACATAAAGCCTAAGCACAGAAATCAATGAATGAGGAAAGGTTCTGAAAGAGTCTGACACATATATACCGAAAGCATAGAGCGCCATGAATGGTGATGATCAGTAGACGGAGGACTGTTGCTGCTGACGAACTACTGCCTGCTCCTCTCTGTTTAGCACATCAGGGTATTTATCCTTTGTCCTATCCTTCGGTTAGTCTGCGCTCGTTAACCTTTTATATTAGAATGTTGTCGTAGATGCTACTTTTTTTTTTATGTGAATGTGGGCAAGTCTGCCCTGCTGGGCCTCCGAGGTAACAGTAACAACCTCCCCTAAACAACAGCTGTAGCCACAGCGACAGCGACATCGACGAAGCACCTCGGTGCTGTCAGACTGAGATCGTCTCTTCACATCTCATTCAAGTCAAAGAAAAACGTCTAGAGGCAACGTGAAGACGCAGAAGGGGCAGGCTAAAGAGCAGCTCGATCCGCCGGCAATTACCCATACAGCCAATGCCACTGGCTGAATCCGGTGCTAACTTTCGTATCACACATGAGTAAGACATTACCTCGAGAAACAGAGTCACATAATAATCGATCTTATCAGATTTAATATGCACATTCATTACACCCCGGTTAAACAAAACTGTTAAGCACCATGCGCTAATCAGATAAGAGCTATCCGTTCTTCCTTAGCGATCGACCTTTATATACATATATATATAAGGTCGATCAGTGTCGATATATAGTCAAGAAGATGACCGGCTCTGTCGCCTACGCCGCCTGCACACCGAGTTCAATGGCGGCGGCTAAGCGTACTGGGGATCCGTTGGTATCTATCAACTATACGTTAAGCAATGCGTGCGAAGGTCGCTTTTCGTTGTACCGGTATGTTGGGGTCATCATGAACAGATTCAGGGTTCGTCATCCCTGTGGTCGTCAGTCATGCTTGCTTGCCGCCACCACCACCTTCTTCCTCGTTTTCGTTTGGTTTGTCACTGGCGTCTCACTGACTTGCGAACTCAACGTGGAATTTATTGCCGTATTTATTACTCGATATTCGACCGATACGTCGATAACCGGTAGGAGAAGAGCAAAAGCGATTGGACGACGTCATAAAGCAGTAGAGGGTTTGTTTGCCATAAACTAGATTATCCCGTCGTTGTCGTCGTCGCTTTGTTCTCCGATAGTTTAACCAGTTCGACTGTGGATGGGGAGGCAGAGAGCAAGGTGGCGACGGTATGGAGGTGTCACACGACAGCAAAAACCTGACGTCAATGTCTGGATATCATGATAATCCGAAATCTCTGTAACATTGCATGGGTCCTAGACGGCTTTGGTAATTAACAGTAACAGCTCGCGGGCTTGGCGTATAGATTACAAAGCACCGTGGTATCTCCAGTGTTGCTGAGAAGGGTCTTTTTTTATTCCTAAATAATGGTGGAATAATCATAGATGTGCTGTTTTGGACGGTGTGTGCGAACTCGTTATATTGTTCTATTGATTTTTAGAATTGTTTAATCCGTCTTATGATCGCTTATTTCTTCTAGAAATATACTATTGCTAAGAATAGGCGCTAGCCAATCCAATCATATCTATCTTCAAGCAATGGCTTCATGGAGTTATTTATGAGTTGATCCCTGATAGCATAGCTACAATGAAAGAACCTGCGAGGCGTTGTTTAGCTAGACGGAAAGTCTGAGGGAAACAAACCCTTTCTTGACTTTGATAACGCAACAGAATATATTATCAAGCTACCCGTTATATCATTGCTGTTATTGGTGCCTATGCCAGTTCCCGACTCGGATCTAACGCTGCCCATATCCGGCCAGCCCATCGATTCCCCAATCCCTGGGAATCATCGACGGTTTCGTCAAGCCGCGTCAAACGCTGTTTGTCTTCTGCTCGGACGCGTGCTGCTTCCTTTCGAGCCTTCCTCTTCGGCAGGTTCGTCTTCGTCCACTACTACAATCGTATGTCTAATTCTAATAATTGACTTTAGCAGTATGATCTTGTGGACGTACTCTCGAAGCAGCACAGATCTGGAGGAGAGATCATTTTTCGCGCTACGCCTTTTGCCCATGCTAGATTGATCTTTCAGCTGTCCCATACATGATCTTCGTACAAGTTGTAAATCCATACACTGGGTACGTGAGGACGTGCCAGTGTTGGGTTTAATATGTTATGCTGTCGTTCCGTATATATGCGACAAGTACACATCGTCTGCTTAGCTCAGCGGTCAAATGACCAAGGGCGCAAGCGCGGGCATCACACAACAGCAACCGTACGCAAGAACAAGCTTCGCGCAGCGGTATGTCTCTATCGATAGAACATACAACAGCCGCGAGGCATAGTAGCATCAATATCCACAACAACTGTCGTCTATTACGAACGCGTAGATCAACTCGAGCGCCCATGTTTGCGTATGCTTCCTGCTAGGTCGGATTTCAAAGCCTCCAACGACTTAAAGCCGACCTAAAAGGAGCAGCAGCAGCAGGTTCATGTGGTGCTAGCGATCAGAGAACTGGAGCCGGTCCTTGAAAACCCGAAGCTTATTTGCACTCGATTTAAGCCTGTTCTACAAACTAAACTCGATGGCTTCTCCTTCCTGGTAGGAAGGCGTAACAGCGACCGTGCTAGTTGTTATATAGTGGCACCGAATCATCGGGCAAAATGGGAGTTGAACGTGGTATATGGAACAGGTCCATAATAGATGTCACGGAAGAAGCGTTATGGACCTCGCGGCATACCAATAACTGCGACGATGGGGACACATTTGGACTCCTGTTTTTTTCTGGTTGCTAGGTCGCTTAAGCCTTCGTCATATCTTTGTCTCACTAGCGGGTGAAGATATCTCGGCCCTTCAATCTCACATAGCTATCCCGGACCCACTCGCGCCCGTCTGACGCCATTTTGGAGCGAACGACTTTCGGCGGCCCGTCATCTGGGCAACGGGTACCAGGGCAGAGTGCGCGTGTAATTGTCTGTTCACTTGGATGGAAAAAAAATCGGCCTGCTGCCACGGCCATTGTCTTTAGGAAGAGCTCGCTTAGAAAGGACTGTTCTAACATGAGCACTTCAGTAGCAACAGGATTAGCAACGACAACTTAAAATTCTCGTCTGACCGAAAATGAACCAAAGGTTGGAAGCAGGACATGGACGTGGGCTCTCGTCTGAATGTTGTCGCCGCCCCAAAGTCTACATCTATCAGCGGATAAACGGGAAAATGACTGTGTACAGCTTTCTCATTGCTGATAAGGTTTAGCTAGGAATATAGGGTTGTAGCGCGAAGGAAACACTGAGCATATCGTTCTCATTCACGTTTTGTCTTGACATATCGATCTACTCGTTAGTTTTTTTTTTGTTTGTGCGTATGTGTCTGTGCGGGTGTAAAATGAACCTTTTGGTTGGCCGAAAGAAACACTAAAAGAACACTCACTATGAAGTACGTTGTTCCTTTGTAACGGCCTTTCTTGTGCTAACGTCAATTATCGAAAACGCTTATTTGGTACTGGTCGTATGAATTAAGCTGTTCAGGATCTGTTCATACTTATGGACTACAGATACAATGGCGTAGCGAAATATGATGGGTCGTGGACGAAGGTTTATTAAGGCGATGTTGGGAAATACTGTTAACGTAATGCATAGTTTTTGTCTGACATTCAAGCGTGAACTAGATTTCCAAGCAGGACCTATAGCGGTAAGAGCTAGCAGCGCTGCCGGGCTCACCTGACTCGTGCCATGCCTCCTGTGTACCAATGTTAATAATATTAATAGCAATTGAAATACTTTAAATAATTTGTATCTATAGCTTTCCGCAGTTATTGACTTTTGTCTCATGTCTGTTGATGGGACGCACCGGATAAAGGAGGTCGATATGAACAATCCTATAGAGATTACCATCGTCCGTTACCACGATCTGGAGAAGCGCAAAACAGTCCCTCGAGGCAGCACACATAATGCTATGCCGTTAGACCCACATGCGACCCAGCAAGTGCGTGCACATACATAGCTGCATAAATGACGTGCTTTTCGTACGACGAAACTTTGAAAGGCATGTGGAAAATGAAAACATCAAAAACTTAACCCCTCCATGCTTAGACTTCTACTGGCGAATACGAGATCAACAAACTTCGCTAGTCGAAAGAACGTCGTCTTGCAAACTGCTGCGCAGACTCACATTAGACAGCTAACTATTAAAACGTGTAACCATACAAACGACGGTTTCTATAGCTCTCGGCACCACTCGATTCGCAGATGAAACGCATTTGAGATTTATGGGCCAAACGAGTTCGAACGGCAACGATCTGCAACAGCCCGTCACCCTGTTGCGCGGCAGCACTGCGTCTACTTAAATGGGTCGATGCTAGCCCGATGGGCGCACCCAAATTCGTGTGCCCAAGATGTGTGAACACTGGTATCAATCGGTTTCTTCTCACAGATTTGTATATGATAAATAGCCAACAAATAAATGAATAAATACTTGAATGGCGCTTTGATAGTCCGACGATGGATACCTGGTTATTGTTGTTCTATATTGTGTTATATGGTACATCTTGACTTTCTAGATCGGTTAGACGGGTTGCGCTGTTTCGCCGCTTAAAGCTTTCTACTAAGCAGGTGATGTCCTATATTCCGTCCGCTATACCGCTACGAAAACAAATAACAGAATTATTATAGCAAGACTACTGAGCCATTTGGGAACGGTTCAGCCTAACCGAGGTCGCACAGTTAGCACACATATATAAATACGACCTCGTCTGTAGCTTCATACTCCGTCAGTCTGAGAACTCAGCTGTTTGTCTTATTCCTTCATTCTGACGCGAATCCGAAATTCGGTTATCTCAGTTATGGCAATAACAGCGCGTGTAGGAAAAATGAAAAGTACCGAAGCAAAAAACACCAGGCTAAGCCATAAATCGGCGGCGGCCAACTAGCTGAGCTATGGGCCGCCTTGCAGGCCATAGCAGATTGTTTAATCGGCGGTCTTGATTAGCTAGAAAAACAGGCATCTTCTAATACCCGAAAAACCGAATCATTGCCAAGCTAAATGTGCGCGCAGATATGCGCTTGTATGAAGGTGTAGGTGGTAGGCGTGTACTACGCCTGTTTTGCGCGCGTTGTTACAGACGCAAATGTATCGCCTTTTAGAGAGCGATCCACCACCGCGTAAAGGCACGCCACCTGTTTAAGAGATATTGTATAGTAGGTTTGATGGAGAAACTTCATGGACTTTACGGCAGTGCTGTAAAGTCGAATCTCAATTAACCTCATAGTTATTGAAGGTGAAGGTGTTCGTGGGTGAGGTCAATGTAACGTGACTTAAAAAAGCACAAATCAAACCTAACTATTATCCGTAGAGCGAGGATAATTCTTATATCGTGGGAATTATCACAGCGTCGAGTGACGACTATGTCAATTGCCGGCATCCTAGCGCATCTATGGTATTTTGTACAAAAACTAGCAAATGTTAGCGCAAGATATGAGCTACCGGTCATGGTATCATTATCTTATTATGCGTTGATAAATGGCGCTGAGCAAAACTTCTGTAAGCATCTTTATCATTACTGTTATCTTCGATAGCGACATCATAAAAACAACAATAATAGTAGCCAATAAAAATAGGTGACAATGTAACTAACCCTGTTGCCTCAGCGTATCAGATAAATGATACGCGGCGGCCGGCAGTGATTCAATACAGAACAAAGACTTCGTACTGAACCTTCGCTGGCAACCCCTTCGTCCACTTTATTAATAGAGGAACACGGACAGCGCCGGCAGGGGCCTGTGGTAAAAACAAGATGCGTATATATAGCCAGGGACGACCGGGGGTTCGTGGACGGCTAAGATAAAACTATTGATGCGTGTGGATTTTCATGGATTAGCTTACCTATTCTCCAGTGTTTGTTTTGGTGACTAGATACGATACGGTCGTATTTGTATCTCTAGCCGGTATATTCGGTTGTTCCTTATGAACTTATTTTCACTAACACCATAATCCTCGCACCGACATCACAAAGACAGCTTCGCACAGACGGGGCAACCGGATGGATTTATGTTTGAGATCGAGCATAAATAATTGTACATACATGTAAAATCAACGACGCACTGATTGCTATCTAGTGATAGCATAGAGATAATATGATGGATTACGTGTCGAGTACACGATTTTGCGTTTTTCCGTGTCTGTACGGCAAACTCAGTTGTTAGCTGTTGCTAACGCAGCACAATTTTGTTGCTGTTTTAAGTATTGATACATTACTAGTCGACGTCAACCAGGACCTCGACGGACCTCCGCCGGAATAAACGAGGATGATTCCCGTTTTTTGATTATGCTGTGAATTTGATTGTTTATTGTCGACGTTGTCGCTGTTCCAGGTGAGCGGGTAATTCCTGCTCTACTTTCGTTGACGTTCGCTCGCAGCCAATACACAACTGCGACAAGCCCCTAAAGCTTGGAGCTCCCTCTGTTCGTCCCTCTGCACCTTCGAACCGTTAAACCAACTTGAATCCAACAAAAATCAGACTCAAAAAACCAAATCACCACTGCAAGACTTCCATTTCGCTTTAGCTGCAAATTACAATCGCAGAAACTGTACTTTGTGTGCAACCTTTCTATCTTCGCGTGTTTGGTTGCCCTTACACTGTGCTCATCCGGTGCCGCCAGCAACTCAGACACGGGTCGTTTCCGTTCGCCTAAACCGGTATTGGGGATTCTGTGCACTTGTTCCGCTCGTCCGAGCTTCTCGTTTGCTTTTGAGTTACTTTGCGTCACGTTTCGTCAACTGCACCTGGTTTACTACCGCATTTTCACCACCAGCACCTATGGATGAGTCTTCCAAGCCGTTAGTCGCGCAGGGCAGAATTTCAGACAGGCCAAGAGAAGCACTTTCGTTCGTCGTTGGTTCTTGCTATTGAAGCGGCTCGGGCCTAGCTCTGGCTAGGCAACGTTAGCTAGCCGGATATCTGCTCTAGGCCTGGGGAGCCTGCTGCAGTGTGCTGGTACTCAACCCACTAGAGAGCAGTACTAGGCAGAGGCCGTTGTTAAGGCGGCTTGACGGCAGCTCGTTCGACTCGGCTTCGCTTAGCTAGCTCGGCTCAGCTGAGCTCACGTCGCGGCGCTGCTGCTGCTACTAACACCACCACTACCCGTGCCTTATCTCGCCCGGAGCGTTCACAAAACTGCCATTGTGCTTGAGCGATGCGGCCGACCGGGCCGGGGCGGAGCGCCGTAGGCGGTACCAGCCGTTCCCTGGCGAGAGGGCCGGGGGCGGTGCCTACCTAAGGCGGAGCGACAAACCCATAGATGCACAGACGGCCGGGCGGCAGCTAGCCAGCCAGCCAGCCAGACAGACAGACAGACAGAGAGATACCCGCTTTGCCGCTGTTGGAGCGCCATCGTAGCGGTCGTGCTTGTGGCGGAGCCGGTGATGCGGCTGAGCCTGACCAAACTTACGCTGCTGCCGCCAATGCCCCTAAGCACTGCTGCCGCCGCTGCTGCTCCGACGTTCTATGGCGGCATATAGCTATTGTAAGTATAGCGGCCATGGCGATTACCGCAGCAATGCTGCAGGCCTGCTGCTTGCTCCCACTGAAGACGACGGCGATGGTGGTTAACGATGGCTGTGCGGGGTGTTATGGCGGTGACGGCGGCGGCAACAGCAATGGCTGCAGCGGTACGAACATTGGCAGCCACAGAACGCGGTGCGCTGTTTTGTGCCTGACGGCAGAAATCGACAGGCAGACTAACAGGCAGGCAGGCAGACAGACAGACAGACAGACAGACAGTAGCGACACCAATGGAACAGGGCAGTAAAGAAAGTTACCCAGGTAAAAGGGTCGCTACGGGAAGGCTGTGGCGCGGTGGCGACGACGATGACGCTGACGGCGACGAAGCAGTCGACTGACGCGATAGCAGTACAAAAGCTTTACTTCTGCTGTTCATGTCGTCGTCGCCGTGTATGTTATTGTAGTTGGAGCGACTGCGTGTCAGAAGAACAATAAATGCGAGAAAAAAAAAAAGGAGAATCTCAGCGTTTGACGGGTTAACGAGGAAACGGGTAGTCAACACATCAGCAGCAACAGTAACGAGAGCACAGGCAGGAGCAGCAGCGACCGAGAGGAGTCCACTGCCACTACTAGTTATTAGCATCAAACTGTTCTGAGATTCACGTCTGGAACTGTCGCCAGGTATCGATCGTTCGCTGGCTAGTTGGCTACCCATCATGAAACCGAGCAATAACAACTGCTAGTTCTATAACTCCCAGCGCCGTTATTGGCAAAAAGTCCTCCGTGATAATAGAGCAGTGACCGGAACCTGATCGAAAAAAAGGACACAGGGACAGAGTTTACTCGAGAAGATGTTCGCTCCATGTTAACCAACGATGGCCTACTCTCGGCAATGTCCTCGTAGAACAATTTGGCTCTGCTTCGTTCTCACATCGCTGCTACTGCTGCCATTGACATCGGCCCTGTAGAGCTGCCATTAGCGCAGTTGTTGGAGCTCGGCGACTCTTCAATGTTTTTCGCTGGAACGCTTCCCTTTGACGGTGAAACTAATTTGTACTGCTTTCGTCCATCGTGGAACAACTGTGACAATTGCGGTTTGTAAAACGCTTACGCAGTTAACGATGTTGCCAAAGGTCCCAGTAGTTGTTATTATTGGCAGTAATGGCTAACTGTTAGAAGGGTAAATGCTCACTGGTGATAAGGGTAAGGGTCGATTGTATTAATCGATAGAAACAGAAGGCGCATAGCTTATAACGTTAAAGGCAGACTTGAGACTAATGAAGGTATGCCAAAAGCTTCCTAATAAGCGTTGCACTCATACGGCATTTGCAAAGGCGATTCTTGTATGGCTATTAATAGAAAAGGGCGCGAAAAAAAAAAACTAAGCAGTTCGTGGAAGTAGTAGAAGGTTTGCACGGAGCCGCCATCACAAGGACCCCCAAAGCACCCGCCGTAAGCACATCAGTATTAGACTCATCATCACGAGCACCCATTGTGGCGATGTGGAAAGTAGCAGTAGCAAGAGAGCGAAACACAGCAAAAATTCGTTGCAAATTTAGAAAAATAAAACTATTGATTAATAAGAATAAAAGCCTGCACCCTCCCTGTCCAGCCAACAAGGGACAGACCAGGTTTTTGGAAGACAGAAAAACTGAAAAGAAAAACAAAGCTAACGTTCAAAATTGAATTTTTCAAGACAACAGCTATGAGTGGATCCATACATAGGAAACAATAGCACAATAAAAATAAGAACCAGATTTGATAACTAGCTAGTATTTCAGGTGCGTCTCTGTTAAAGATCTCCGTGTAACAAAAAAAACTATCTCAAACACCAAAGCGATTTCGACGTTGAACGCATATACAAGAGGCATTTCTACACATATCGAACGTTAACAGCGCAGTTGTTGAAACAATACTTAAACAGCTTTTGATAATGTTGGTGTCCACTCTTCGGCTAGTGTGCACACGACATTTTGCCGTACAGATCTTTTATATATATATAAATCTGTACAGACGCTAGTCCCCTTCAACGAATACATATATATATAATAGTACCTAAATAAATATTATCATACCACGGATACAATGCTACGAGCAAATTCGTCGCAGTGATGTTATTAAAATTCGATAAACCAATCACTTATTTATTAAATAAGTATGATATATGAACACATGTGTATGAGCTAGGCAAAAATGGCCTCTCAGCTTTACTACTACAGCGTTTACAAATGGCTTGGCCTAGGACAAATCATAGCAAACAAACAGATAAATTCGGGTCGTATTGTATAAGAAATAATTTGCCCCGTCTTTGATTTCCAATAATCGTTGACACGGCAATCCGGACCGTGAGATGAGTGGTCGGATAATGGAAATTTAAAAATACGGTTTGTTGTCATTGCCAGCACAGTGATGTTCTTCCATGGTAGCACACGAGTGCTGCTTTTTAGAATACGAAATTTCATATGCGTATTAATAGTCATATGGTAATCTATTAAAAAATAGTCGTGTTCTTTATTAGAGCTTTATTGCGTCAGTACAACGACAATATTATTACAAACGGACGTTGCAACGATAGGCCAATACATACAAAAAGGTCCTCTATTATTTAAGGCAAAAAACATTTCTTTTATTTCCATGGTGAAATCTCACTGTTAAATTACCAGTACGTTCGTGATCTGTTGTTATTTACATGACGACATATTTAAGCACAGGGCAAAGCGGCACAGACAGACATAAACTCGCACATTAATTAGAGGCATCTCAACGGCATCTAGAGGATGAGACAGAAAGTTAAAGAATTCAGATTAAATAATGACACTGTCCCATTTGGCGCCGTATTATCGAAGCGCCGTTATCACCACGCTTCCATGTGTTGTAATGGGCGCTTAAGTGTCTCCTAAGTATGGTAAATGCGTGTTCACGCATCCACGTGGGAAATGAAGGGAGTGGGGTATCGTACGCACGCAAAAAAGGGACAGCATATAATATCGGAATCTCGTTAGAAGCTGAACAGAGCATGGGTGGGGTGCGTTATTATCGTCCGGGGGTGAGACCGGTACACAAAGAGATGCGACCGATACACTTAGGGCCAGCCGATCCCCACAAGCGGTTAGTTTAGGGCCATAGCGGTCGTCCTTGCATGATGCCCTCGGGCTACTCCTTGCAGATATCACGGGGTTATGCTGCAACTCCGCCTGGTCATGCTTATGGAGGATCTCGAAATCGGTTGTTGAAGTTTAAGTTAGAGGGGAGTTCAGATGATAGAGGCTATTGGGTCGTCGAGAGCCCTTTGCTGGCTTAATGGGAAACTCAGACAGCCAATGTTGCCGTTATTGGATTTCAATTAATATCAACTTCTCGACATCAACCCACGAATCGGTCAAGATTAATTCCGGACGAGAGGGATGTCGCGGGGCAGCTCCACCTGGTAGGGTGATTTAGATGTGGTCAACATGGTCCTGTTCAAGGAAAATAATTATCGATATCCCTTTGCCCTATAAAATACCAAAGTGGTGTGGACTCTTGGTTTCACTTACAGTTGAATTTTAACATGTTTGTTTCAGTCTGGCCCTGTAATGCCACCACAGTAATGATCCAGTGAAAAATTACTGGCCGATACCCAGGTTGTTGTGTTAAGGAAACAGCCGGATGTCCTCGCAGCACTCGAAAAGCGATTCTAGAGGACTCGGTAGCGTCCTTGTTGAAAATTGTCAGATTTACTGAGACATCTAGTTATTCTTCTAGGCTATGAGAATATATATATATCTGCTCTTTACAATTCAAAGGAAGACTATAATATGTCGCAACGACCATGTGATTATAACTTCGTATTTTTGCAACGTTCTTGCCACTGTGTGTTTGTATAACGCATTTTTAGATAGGTATTGAAGTCCACGTGCAAAAAATCAACTATTAGCATCGATATCAGGAATCACTATAAACAGATACACAAGGTCTAATTGATCACTCGATGCCCGATCCTCTGTCAACAGTTTACGTCCTGTCCCACCTACCACCCTATACAGAGCAAGAGTAAATGTAGTACGAGCAAAAATAGTTCTAAACAATACAGCTGTGACAGAAATTGTGATTGTATCGTGTATACGTAAAGTAATAGGTCGACAATGATCCGATAGAGAAAAAGTGTTTATGGAAAGATATAAATTGTGACTATGCTCGGCTCGAAATGCAGGTTCGAAACCTGCATAGGCCTCGAAATCAAGATTTTGAGGTTTTAATCAGTTTCGAATTCCTGTGTATTTGAATCTACCCTAGACTCCAACTAACCTATCTATTCACAGCGGCTGGAACCTCTGCAGTGTTGATTTAGCTAATACCTCAGATATGCAAACTTCGGGCGCAGTTTTAATAACCTAACAGTGCCAGATTTGTTGCTTTTATCATGTATTATCAATTGTAAACAAAGATCGCACATAATCGCATTAGAGGTGGAGAGACCTCTTACACTGTAGATCGCTGAAAAGGACCCCAAGCACAGCTAGGAGAGCCGCGACTCTTTCATAAGTCCAGTGGCTAGTTATCGCAATTTCAACACCTTGCCAATATCGCCTATCTCGTCATCTATAATTGCCTGCGCTCAACTTCTCTGCACCCAGTCGTGCCACTGCGATCGGAGCGTGGGATGATGTGTTACTGAAGCTCACGGCGCCGGGCCTTCTCCAAGAACTCGCCCCGGAGCTCTGAAGTGGCTCCGAGCTGGTGGCGCCATCCGGCGACTGATGGACGAACTTCGTCAACTGTGACAGCCGTTTTGGGAGAGGAGGAGTATCCCAACGGGGAACGAGAGAAAGGAAAGCTCAACGTGGAGAGAGGTACAACGGGGATTTGGCCGCCGTCGCTTCTGTGGTGACCGCTGCTGTTGCTGCTGCCGCGGCCGCCGCTGCCGCCGCCGCCGCCGCCGCCGCTGGCGAAATCTCGCTACCTTGTTCAGTTGCTCTCCCGAAGCGATCGCTCTCTGTTGTCGTGGCTACGACTTCTTGCTGCTATTGACGACGACGACGACGACAAGAGCATTCGCATTAAGGCGTTTTGCTTTTTCGTGTTACGGCGAATCATGTGGTTGCATAACAAACTACCACCATCGAGGCGGGCTGATTTGGATTTATGTTGTATTGACGAGGTCGACGACGTCGTCTTGAAGGCATAGTTGGCCGTTGCTAGGCAGACTAACGGCACTGGTCGATCACAGAAGCTAGTTACATGCTAGCCATCGTATAGATAATTTTAATAGTTCCTGTAGATGGCGTAACGACGTTTCAGCCATTCAGACATACAAGGTAACATGAACTCGCAGTTTGAAAAATGAGACCATTGTGTAAAAAGTTTTATCTTATGAAAACGTATCAGTGGCTAAAATAAAGGTTTACTCTCATACATATGGTGTGCCTAAGGACTAGTCGTTCACATCCTAGACCGAAGCCTGAGTACAGACTTGAATTCACATATAGGCTACATGGCTGAGCGGTAAAATACAGGCTAAATATATATATATATATATATATATATATATATATATATATACCCTGTTATACAACATTGGATTGTGTTTAGAGTTTCAGCGGCTATTTTCTATATAAATAGATATGTCAGCTGTGACGTAAGCATAGAAACTTCACGTATCGATCAGCGGGACCAGCCAGGTCACTCAAATCGACCATCAGTAAACGGAAGCCTTCGCATCGTGTCTAAATGTTTCAGTATAGCTGTGTGTGCATGATCCGCACGTTCAGCTTGTACCATTGTGTGCCACCGAATCTTTTATAGGTCATCTCAGTAGCGGTCTGTCTAAAGCGACAAAAACAATGTGTTTACTTGATGTTTCGTGATTTTTGATGATACCTTACTTCGTTTTAGCTCGCTGATTCGCGACTTCAACAATAAATAAAGAATGGTAACGACAACACTGTTTGTTAGAAGGCTGTAGGATCTAAGATGCATCTACCTAAACGGTAACATTATCGAATATTTAAACACGTATTTCACTGTAGGGAAAAAAGCTGAGAAAACGATAACCGTAGTACGTAATGTTCTAGGAAATATACGGCCGGACTTATGACCTAAATTGAGATTTTGGGTTAAAGGAAGGTCCGTGTCTTATATAGTCCTTATTCGGAGTCGCATCCTATACAACTTCCAGGATGTCCCTCATATAGACCAACATTTGCTTTATCAGATTTCTGTCCGGTTTGCCCCTTTGACAAGATTCACTTCATATGTCACATTCGTGTTTGTCGTATAATATAGAAATGTACATAAGTTATTGTGCATGCACACTATTTTCTAGTCGGATGAGCTGTATTGTAAGCTTTATACTATACGCTTGTTGTGATGTTGGGCAAAAATGCCTCAGTAATTGTGCGTGGTCCATCACGTAGAGGATTAGTATTGAAAATATTAAATGCAACATTTTTCGTTGTACCGGATCATTGGATAAGCGTACTGCGTGATGGGCTTGGTGGCGTGCAATCAAGAGCGCAATAATTGTCTTACGATGCATCGTGTCTTCATCGTATATGTTGAGAGCGTTCGAAAGTTGGCGTATAATTCGAACGCGTCTCTTTGCATTATCACAAGCGGTTACGATAAGAAAGGTATAGTCCGCTCGTAGATGTGCTAATAGGGACTGAATCATATTCTTTTTGTCTTCTCGGAGTTTTACAGGTACCAACTCAAATACTTGAGGAACTGCGTTCCATTACTCCTGTCGGTAAATCACAGTATTCTGTCAAGGTCAGAATCATTCTTAAAACAACTTCAATGGATGACGCGAGACCGCTGGTACTGTTACACGGTTAGGTCGATGCAGGGACTCAGATAACGAGAAAGGAAATCTGCGCGGACCTCCTCTCTTTGTCTTAAGTAGAGAACTAGACAAGCGCTAGACAAGTGGTGAATACCGTACATTATTATCTGCAGATCTAGGTTAGGTTGCCCCTGTAAAACATGCAGCATAAAGTATCCCACATAACAACATACAGTTCCTGGGGCATTCGCTTCTTCTAAACGAGAGCCATGATGCTAATCAGGTAGTGAGACAAAAGCAGATATCAGCAGTCAGTGACGACGACAAACG
Source organism: Varroa jacobsoni (assembly GCF_002532875.2). Classification (NCBI taxonomy): domain Eukaryota; kingdom Metazoa; phylum Arthropoda; class Arachnida; order Mesostigmata; family Varroidae; genus Varroa; species Varroa jacobsoni. The sequence continues at coordinate 52,767 of NW_019213843.1, read as the reverse complement.
CATTACACATATGTAATACGAAAGTAAAAGAGAAGAGAAAAACGATGTCCTTTTTCTGCCTATCACCAGTTGCGTTGACGTCGTCGTCATCGTCGTAACCGCGGTACTGTCCTACTCGCTAGTCGCCTAAGGCTGTCTAGGTTTTATGTGTAGCCAGTAATCGTCTCCAATGGCATTTTCCGTGAAGTGCCTCTGTTGCCATCTCGGATGTTAGTATTTACATTAGAGTAAGTGGCGAACCTGTTGGCCGTTTGTTTCCTGCTAGCTTTTCTTTGTTCGTTGTTTGTTCTTTACCTTCCGTTCAGTTTAGAGTACATAAATTTCTCATTTCACGTCTTCGGTCCTATCGTTTCTCGTTGCTTCGAATGAGTAGACGACCGTAAGCGTGACTTCTGACAATACGAATGGCTGTAGGCTCCCAGCACGAATATACAGCTTGTGCGCGAAGTCTAGTAGCAGTGGTCCTCTCTGTAGTAAACCTGGGTCAGTATTGATGCCATCTCGATGGCCGACCAGACAAGAAACTTGTCTATCTTGTCAACGAGGCTGTGTCCCCCCAAAAAGACATTGCCCCTAGCCACTATCGAAAGCGTTAAACATGAACGCGCTACTTCAGCAGCGGTCTGTCTCGATTGACTATTTAGTTAATTCGACGTTCGCTACCACACAGATACAGTATTCTATACGACGCAGGTCTTCAAAGCAACTTCAACACGATGTGATGTGTTCAAGCACGGTGATCGGCACTTCCTGCGTCGCTAACATAGAATACATCCATTCAACGCCCACTTAATGCCCGATATAAGCCTTCAACTTCACGGAGTAGGATAGAAGCATATGCGGAATTTGACGATAAATGTATTTCATGTTGAACCGCGTTATCTCTTGAGGACCGTACTTACTTCGTCTTCGGTTCTGCTTCGTCCTCATTCCAATTTCATACGTAGGTAACGAAGGAGACCTGGGGCAGTCCGGTATTGCTGGCTGCACAAAGATGTATGGTATGGCCGGTCGCCAGATCGTGCGAGGGATTCTAGTTAGTACTCTCTTGGTTTGCTGTAAAGCCATGCTATTTCAACTGCTATTCGAGCTCTATTGCGATAACGTATGGAGAATACGCAGGCGACATTGGGTCGCGCGAACAGCCTGGCGACAGATCTACATCAGCACCAAATGGACCAGTTGCCGATCAGATGGGTACAGCGAGATGAAACCTCAGATGTATCGAGATAAATGTTCGCCATCGGCGGACCGCCGGTGGCAGCAGCTTCCGACGTCGCCCGCTGGGTGTCGCTGTCATCAAGGACCGCTCTTGCTATTGCTGACTTGGTTGTTACTGTTAGCCTCTGCGGGGGGCATGCGATCAGGACGCGTCTGGATACACGTCTGCCTTTTCTTTCTCTTCTTTCCGTCCATTCGTCTCTCGTTGTCTACAGGTTTCTAACTAGCGGGTGTCAAATACTTTGTCTGTCTGTCTGTCTGTCTGTCCACCCGCCTGCCTGTCTGTTCGTTTGTGTGGAGCGACATCCGACAATTATTAGGATATACTAGGCGTACCTATGCTATCGTCGGTGGTATGACTCTGGCTGTTGTTGCTAGTGTTACGTTTGCGTTTGGACGCGGCTGCGGCGCGACACTGCTACACGTATATATTACCCACGATATCGACGCCACAGAATCTTCTTCACTCGTGTAGCTAGCTGCTAGTTCTAGATAGAGTTTCTGCGTTTGCGGCCGTACTCCGATGGTGACATTAGTTTCGGTCCCCTTGGCGAAGTTCACGCGAAAAAGGTATTCTTGCAGGTAGTGCGTTTCATGAAGTCAGAGAACGCTGGTAAATTCATGGGATCATAGGAGTAAAGTTAGTGTTAGTGATAATGATCTGCATTCACTTCTAAACTTTTGTTGCTTTATCGTTGAGGAAAACGTTTGCATAGGACGGGCGCTCGCTGCCTGTGGCTTAATGACGGCTTAGGCTAATGATCAATTTGCAAACTAGAACTATATTAGGTTCCAAATACGGCCGTTTTGAGAATAGCAAGATGGCAGTTAAAAGGTAGACTTGTGCACGACGCTAAAGAGAACCCAACGGTATAATAGATTTAAGGGTGAAAAAAGGATAACTAAGGACACGAGTTCTATTACAGCATTTATTCGATACATGGCCTTTAACAGTTCGAGTTCGTTTAAGTAATGTAGCAGCTGCCTTAGATTTTTTTTATGATATGCTCGATGAGAGGAGTCTCGCGTACGATAAGACTATAAAAATTCAACTAATATTTGGTTTCAGCCAATGAACGTCATCTCCAATAGGGGCTCTTTTAATGTTGTCGACGAAGCAGCTGGACCAAGTTACAGCTACCCCTTGAATCCTTGTGACTTGATCCTGAATAGCCGGTGTTTGCTCCAAGATAGATTTGATACATTACAGGCCAAATTAGTTTACTCTGAACTACATAATGACAAAAAAACTAATACGGTCAACCATTCAAGTATTGCACTAACTAGAATCATTCGTTTCTGCTACTATATTTATGAAGGCAAATGGCAGAACCTCTTTGATCTCGATCCAAAAAAACCCATAGATTGCTCGCAGAAATTCATGGAAAAAATGGCCGTGCCCGCAAATCGTTATTCATTGCCCGCTACTGGGCAAATGGCAGTTTGTCTTCGATGTGTTTTATTTAGACTTCGGTAGATGATGCTTCAGTGCTGAAGGAGGCTTACTTGCACTGCTACGTCGAGCAGTCATTTTTCATCAACTGAACCCCTCTCATCGAGCTATAGCCAGGAACAATTAGAAGTCTCCTCTTGCTTAGATTCGTCTGTCTCCGTTGATCGTTGTAATCGTCACTTTGCCGGGACCCAGAGTCTGCGAGGGTGGACGAACTACTAGTTGAGACAATAGCTAAGCGGTCCTCGTTCGCCTGTTGTTATTGTGTGTCTGAGTGTTAGCATCATCAACTAATACCTCCGCTACGGAGCCTGCACTGCGTACCCGGTCGGCATTGATGAGTTGCAGCGCAAAGCGAAAAGAAGGCTAGTAGAAGCTGAGCACAGACAAATAACAGCCAATAATAAGCCTCACGGCTAGAAAGCGGGCGTCGCGTCACTCTGACGAGCCTAATAGGAGCCTCGAAAACCACAGACGATCATATGGTGTCGTACGCTCGTAATAACAATTATAAGTAGAATCACTAAATCGATATCATCTACCTATAACTATTGTTAAATAAGCAGAAGAACTTAGCTGATTGTATCATATATTCGCGAAATAGATGACCTGGAAGAGGCTGCGTCAGCGCAGTCAACGTCATTTTACCTTAGATCTAAATGTTTACTATCCGAGTGGGCGAATTGAATAACTTCTTTTTTTTTTTTTTTTTTAACTCACGTATATTCGGATGATGCTGAAAACGTTCTCCAGTTCCATAGCTTTTCGGGTCTTTCCGTCGGTGTGCTACAACGTAAAACTGAGAAACAGTGTTCAATCCGGTTAGCTATAGTGGCACTTGGGCGTTACCACAAAATTGAAAATAACGATTGGCTAGAATATAAATATTTACACATACTTACTAGAACCGCTGCGTATTTTTGTCTTATTTACGCCCTGCAGATGTTCGCTGACCGATCTATAGAGTCTGTCCATTCCGAAAGCACTTCTATAAAATGGCGATATGACGCCCAAATAGAGTGTTGACAACGTCTTGTAAAGGAAAGGTAGCGCACCCTTTCGAAAATCCGACAATGACAACAAGTGGTAATGTATTGAAACAGATGCGTGCGTAGGAGTAGCCAGGTCAAGCCGGCACTCATAACTAACGACAGCGACAACATGTTGTACGGTAGCAAGAAGCAGATTTACTTCCGTGTATCCAACACAGAATTAGATTGGAAGTATTTAACGCGTCAATCGGTAAATGATAGGCCTGTGATATCAATCTCGATTTAGCCTCTCCGCTTGGCCTGTAAGGCCGCAGGATCGCTTTTGTTTAAAAGTACTTGAAAAGAGTTTCCTTTCTTTAGGTTTGTACGTGCTTACATTTGTCCTCTGTATGAAGTCGCAATAGATCATTTATCGCAAATGAAAACTAAACGAGATTTTGATAACATTGCCGGAGTTGGTACGAAGTAAAAAGGCTGCTCATTACTCGATCTCGAGCCACATGGATCCGTCTGAAATTTGCGATGAGCTTGTGTCTTCCCTTTCTATGAAACTGGGTAAGTCTGGTACTTCGGGACGACGTACAAGGTCCCTTTATCTTCGCCTGCCTGGGAAAAGAATAAGTACGCGACGATCCATCCCTTCGTAGAGCAATATCGGTGTGGTAAAGTTTACGAAACTTGGCTCATCTGTGGCCTATGGTGTTTGAAAGCAAAGTGAGCAATAACTATCATTTTCGAAAATAATAACAATCAAAGGTATGCCCTATAATAAACAGCCTCGCCGTAAGATATTGATGTCATACTGCTTATAATAGCACATATCTCTATATGTGAACTGAAACTTAAAGTGGTCCACCCCACCATATAATGTTGTTATTATTGTTTTTATGGAAGTGTGTTACAGATGCTGCTGTTGCCACTGCCAGTGCTCACTACCAAGGCTTCCATCCTGAGAGCGCCTGTGTCATGTATGATGAAGTTCACATTTAGGTCCACTAACTCGAGATTGTCAAAAAATGTTTCACGCGTCCTTGTTCTTATCCACCTTTAAAGGTTGTTACTTAAAAGGAATCTTACAAGGCTTTTTAGGCGAGTGATTAAATACATCAATTTATCTCGAATACTTTTTAGGCTACAATGTATTGTACACCTTCTCTATCTATGTTATACAATAATTAAACCTTTCCTACTCCTATACGCTAGATGGAAGTTGCTGATAAAAACTGAGGAGGTCCTCCGCAGACAGATTGGCTTGCAAGACCCTATCACGATGTAATAAATAGCTACATCAATATAAATACAATGCTTTATGACACCAAGTTTTTACGCTCATCGAAAACGTCAGAAAAACTTTAAAGTTATATGTTAGTCCATCCATTTCGATGTGGTCACAGCGAGCAATAAACCGTTCCGCTCGTAACGCCATAAATCAGTACCCAACATGGATAAACGTTTGCCCTTTGAAATCATGCTTGAAACTAATTAAGTTTACATTACTTTTCTGGCCTTTTTTTCCATCAGGGTTCACATTTTGGCAATCATTTCACATTTTTAAATCTCACACAAATTTTGGCAGCTTATTTTATTGGTAGTAACGATCATTTGTAGGTTTCACCTTAGCCAACGCGCCTCGTACCTAAATATTCCCAAGGAACTCGAAACCAAATTGCTGTCTTCTCGGATCTTCATCTGTCAGGTAACTTTACAGAATCAGGCAACCTAGCACGCTCGTGAACGCCCTCGATCAGCGATAGCCTCCCGATTGGATTACTGGCCATGATATACCTGCATTAATATAATAGAACCGCATTCAACCAGGAGACAATTTTGTACAATGAACGCTCCCGATAAAGGATCGCTTAAGGTTATTCTGAAGTTGACCTTCCACTAGCGTAACGTATATTATATCTCTGTACATACATCGGAGTCGAGATGAAGCCGGCTCAATTTATGATCGAAACGAGGTTACTTAAAATCGATTCCGATCGCAATTAGGCTCTACCCTATGCTAATCTTTAAAGGCAAAGAGCCATTCGGACGGTGGAACGACTACTTCTATAGCCAGTTTAATGAAATAAAACGAGAAATTTCCCGACGCAAACTCTTCAGTAAGTTAACGGCTTACGGTATTTGTTGTTGGTGGCGCGTTTGCTAGGACGGCTTAAGAAAACTCAAAAGGCCTTTTTGGCTTACTTTTCTGTCGAGAGATACAATACAAGTCAAAGCTCGGACTCAAGCTACATAATATCACCGCCATGAAGAGATCCGGCGTCACTGGTCGCAGAGGGCGCAGGTGATGGATACGGACGTACTTTGCTTAGATTGAACAACAAAGATTAGCTGGAAGTCGGCCAACGGCATGTGAACGTTTACAGGAGACAACCGAAAATACGACTGGGTCACCGGGTGAATTCCGTCGGCACTATGAAAATAAACAAATGCCCGGGGGCCATAGAATAAACGGCCAGAATGCAAAAGGAAGGAATTTGATACTGGATCAGAAATAGTGAGTGTGACGAGGTGTGTCTGCTACGAGACAACTGAGAGGAGCTGGCAAATAACACTGCTCTGTCGCCCACGGGATTTCTTTAAGGAACGAATTCGAAGGATTTGTAGGACAAGCAAGTGAAAACGAAGAACATATGAAGGAAATAAGCAAATAAAGAACAAATAAATAACAGAAGAACATTGTGTCAGAGTTATAGAGGAACTGTGTTCTACTTCCGTAAGGAGATCATCTAGTTCCCATCTTGGCGGAGCGATAATCCTCTATCGACTCGTGCAGGAGCCGCCGCAGGCAGAGGTAAAGAATAGAAACGAATTTATTATAGTGCGAACAACTGCGACAACACTTCGAGGCAGGGCCTGGAGGGTCACCAGTATCGAGTACGTGTAGCCATATTGTCCTGCTTGTGTCCATCTACTTGCTATGATTAAACGATTATTTATCTAAGGCCTTCTTTAACTGCTGTTTGTAAATTACACGAAGATACAAACATAGACATTTTCTAAGAAGCAGTTGCCTACGTGTAACACAATCCCAATACTTTGATTGATTTTGGTATTAATCAACACAGATTTAAGTGTAGCACGAGGTACATCGACACTTTAGAGCAATTTTCAATTATGTTCTTACAATTTTTCTAAATTGTAGATACAGGTATTACATACCTGTAGCAATGTAATATATACCGATAGCAATGTAATGTTGCCTAAAAGCACTAACAGTTTCCTACGGTTGTTTTCTCACGTTTCATATGTAAGCATCGATTAGACGTTCCTGCACGATGCGAAACACGTTCACTGTCTTGGTTTTTTGTATCCATATCTGCTTGTCAATAATAATAATCATATCATTAGAAATAACAAAAAAAAAAAAAGAAAAAACAAAAACAACAGATACGTTCTCATTCTAAGTCCAATCCACTCGGCGCTCGTTTTCGTTGTATCATGTTTTGCTATTCGATGTTAGCTCCGGCCGATGAGGGCCGGCCGAAACTGATCTATTACGCCATTGAGTAATAACTGAATTGTGAGTAAAATGCAAAAAAATGCGGAAATATAACAAGACAAGACCCAGCCACGAGACGGAATTCCGTCAATGGTAGACGTCTTCGATGACGATGTTCCTAACCGATAATTAGTTAGTTGCTCATTTGCCGTGAATCGATTCCTTCCTTTGTTTTAGACCGGTCCTTTTTTACAGACGGCAGAGTGTTGTTTTTGATAAAAATCAAAGGTGACACAATTCAGCGCAACCTGACATGGAGGAAGACAACTCCATTAACCCTTTAACCGAAAACCTAGCAGGATTAAGAAGAGAGTTTGCAGTTCAATAATATTGATACCCTTTCTCGATTTGGTTTAAATTAAATTCGGAATATATTATGTTAAAGTAAATTTACATAAAAAAGAAAACAAGCACATGTCCTCTTCATATTGGCGATACTGCACCGTGTAATTAACGTAATGCCAACAATGTGCCAAATCTGTTATTTAAAACGGCGGTGATCGTCACCAATGGGGTAAATTATTATCGGTTATAAAACTGAGATTTTTTTATTAGTGCTTCAGATGTACTTTCGAAAATCTGTGAGCCTGCGGTGCTTTGTTCAGTAACTGCATGCCTTCAGTTCAAGCCGCGCTTTGTGGACTAAGGAATTAAGATCTTCTGTTTGTTTCGTAGATACGAACTTTTAGAATTGTCGAAATTCTTATAATACGATATCGAATTGAAGGCCTCTAGTCACTGCAAGGACATTATGTCGTAAACGCAGTAATAATTAGGCGTCACTTATAATATATCTCATACTAACTGGGGGATAGATTGCGTCAGCAATACTTGTCCTGTGGTGGAGTTAAAGTTAGAGGTCGAAGACAGATAAAGTACGACAAATCAGTACGTTCATGTTAGTAGCTTTCTAAAACGGAGAGGTTCAGCCCCCTCCAGCCCCCAATCTTTGTTCATTACTATCGTAACTTCTTTTTGTTATCATTGTTGTTTGGTAGCGTAAGTGACGCATCCAATGTAATTGCAGTGTTTTATAGTTGCCAGTAAAGAGAAGTTTATTCTTCCGTCTGCAGCTGTTAGGCCTGTTACTAGCAAAGCTTAACGATTGCAGCGGCAACGGCGGCGGCGGCGGCGGCATACGTAACACGAACTATTTGCGCATTTCACATCTATATCTTCCACCAGTCAACAAAAACTCAGGCTCCTGCATTGAACAACGAGACGACGAGCGATAGCACGTCCGTAGAGCGTTGTTACCTGTGACGGTCGTGCGGTAGCGACCGTTAGAACGAGCAGGGGTACTGCAGAATGCTACTTGGTCCTGTAGATGACGCTGACGCACAGCAGCTTACCTGTTCCGCGTTGGTAACAATGGCAGCTGGTTGGAAAATGCTGAACGCTGACCCTCCGAGTGATGACTGCTGAGTGCTACGCCGGGTTATGACGAACATTGCTAATGATTTATCCATTACGACTAAATTTCCCTACACTTTATCTAGGAACATAAAATTTGCTAGCATCTGCACAAGCTTCTTTTGCATCATTCTCTCCGCTCTGCGTCTCCTTCACTATACTTAATAATATACTTTATTCCGTTGTAACTGTAAATCTCTAGGTGGTCAGGCGTCAGGTCGTGGCGCAGTCTTTGACGTATTTAAGCTAAGTTAATGTTCGTCTTTCTTTTTCTAGTATAGCAGAGGAGGCACCGTCGCGTAATGCGCGCGAGCATCTCCTGTGGATACACGCGTGATGTCTCCGTATTTGTGTGCGGGGTTCGGCTTGAGACGGACCAACTGTATGGTAATGAGTGTTTAAAAGGTAGAAAGTGTGAAGAGGTCTAAAGAACAGTTGAAGCGGTGGCTACATTAAGACGATTACGGCTTAAATTGATTGGTAACAGCCGTAATAGGGCATGAAGCACGGACCCCTTTGGTTTGCGATGTTGCCACTGCGGCAGGTGTTGTTGTTATTATTTTTGGCGTTTTACGTGATACAAGTACTCGACGGTTGCTCACGATGTCAAGGAGGTCAACGGAGAACTGGCTGGTGGATGGCAACGCCGGTGGGGTACGTTGTGGGCAAACTATACAAGCTGGAGGTCTAAGATTTTATGTAAAATTGTGACGATTTCGGAACTCTTAATGTTTGCATGGCTACAATTTTACGGAAACGTGTAAATGAAAAAAAAAAAACAAGTGTACATTTAGCCATATAGACAGAAACTGACTGTATTTCCAACTGTACGTTGGAAATTTTTGATCGGGACAGCGTTCTACTATACTAGAATACCTAGGAAAGGTGTTTTTTTTTATCATCATTTATTTTATTGTCTCGACTAAACTGGATCTCGCTGTATCAGCTAGCTTCCGTAGCTAGCATTTGTCTATCTGAATAAACGGAATTCTGTGTACTATTAGAAACATGTTAAACGTTATTATGTTTCTAGTTTGTGTGTAATTATAGAACGCTGAAACGAAACGCACTAAATTATCCCTTTTTGTCGTCGATCACTGGAAGAACGTGTAATTGTTATTGGAAAACCATCTTAACACGCGTACGGAATTAATATAACGATAATTTTTTAATATGCCTGTCTGATAATTTGGACGAATCAGGTGCAAATTTGATCGAAAAATAATCGTAGTACGCCGTTCAACTACTTCATACCGGTCACCACTAGCCACCGGTGGATATCCCTATTCCCGGTAAAGTTTGCATTTGAGAACAAGTGAGGATGATGCCTGCCAATCTGGTTACGGCAATATAGTGCGCGTTCTGAGACTATGGCCTGTATTGGTTTTTCCTCATTGTTCTAATGCGATTTTTCGCTCATGCATTTTTATAGCTATTTTTAAGGTGATAATAGCAAAATTTCTCCCCATCCAACTAGCGCTGACCACCCGAAGAATCGGCGGGTTTCTTAACACGTGTTCGAAACGGCCTTTTGTTACCGTCACTGCTCTGACTACCAGATGTTTATGCTGAATCAATGCACCTGTACAGTGACCGCTGAAAGCAATGGTATGGCTGTCGACCATATACAGATCGAGTGCAATAGGTCATCTGTTGAAGGCTACGCAGCTTATAATACGTTTTGTGCTACGGTAGAGTCTCAAATTATCACCTGTTCCATCATCTAGTTTTAGCATGTATTGCAGTTGTAACAAGCAACGCAAACGTACCATTCTATATACGATCTGTTATTTTGGCGTGTTACGCTACCATCTTTCGGCTGTGATTGTTTGCAGGCGCCAAAAGACGTCCTTACCAGGACGAATAGGCTAAACTAGTTTAGAAAACACCAACCTAATCCTTCAGGCGCGCCGGCCTATCACTTTGTTGAAGTGAAGTGATCAAGCGTTTCGGACCGTCAAAAGATCCACGTTAGGTATCACTTCACGGGGTACATTTTACGTCCTCTCTGCGTAGGGGCCTATCTTGGGTTTCTGATGGATGATCATCTACTTCACATAACAAGTCATAATAAGCAAAGTAGACTGGAGAAAAGAGGTCGGTCTGGAACGCTTGTGAGTGAGTGTTATATAATGAAGAGACGTGCTAATTTACGAAGTTAAAATGTGGGTCAATTTATTACTTAAACATTGCTTACATAAAAATAGTGTAGCACGTTTTTGCTTCAACCGCTCCTATCGGTGCAACTTCTCTATCTACGATTTTTTAAGTTCGGATTTAACTGGCGTCGATCTGATTATCAGCTGTAAATGGCCGCGGGCTGGGGTTCCTTCGAATGACGGTTTTGGAGTAAATGGCACAGGTACCCATAACCCATTTTTAATGGAGTTTGATTGATATTCACGTGCTCGACCAGTTGTACAACGGTTTTCACTTTTACAGGATGTGTCGCTTTTTGACCCAGAATTATTGGAGCGTCATCATTTAGCTTGTTGTTCTTTAATTCGTATTGATCGGGTTACTACGAGAAAGAGATCCCACGTCCGGACTGAAAGTGGGGCACACACTAATTAATAGTATTTTCTTTCCGTACGTAAATATTGCTTGATATATCTGTCCGTAGTTGCTGTCAATGTGATAATTGCTTTTGGCCGGCCAAGTCGGCCGTCGGAATATGAACCCAGATAGGGAAGCCCATCATAGATATTGGAACAACGAGAGACGATACCACGAAAAGTATTACGCCACGACGACGCTGGACTTCGATGCTTCGTAATACAAATGAACTACTATATAAGGCTCATGCGGATCCATTCCGAGTAGCCAGGAGCGTTAATGACGAGAACATTGATAGCGGCAGTGGCGGAATCGAAGCGATAGCCGGGGCGACTGTTAATGGCGAAGTGAAGTTGAATGACGATAATGAAAGTGTACCGAAGTCGAAATAATGTCAGTGATTATTACTTATAGTTCGGCGTTTGGCACTCAGCTAAACGTAAAGCTCGCTTAACGTAGCACCGATCCACAAAACAAACAATCGAACATACGGTTACAGACGAACACATTTTGGCGTACGCTAAGGTCACCGAGCCAAAGCTGCCGTTAAACGCGTAGATCGATCAAGGGGGTACATCGGTAATTCAAAGGCCGAGGACCGATCTTGGCAGTATAGGAACAGGACTGTTACATAGTTGAATATATAACAGGTTCATTTATTTCTGCTCGATTTGGTTAGGGATAACGTTAACGACGATAACAAATCGTCGTAGACAGTGGATGGGCTCGCAGCACAAAAGGAAGTACAACGTAAACGAGAGGATTTTTTTGAGTGTGAAAGTTCCTAGTTCAAATGTTCTTTCGAAATGCAGCCGGGATAAATGTCTTTACCGCCTAAATTTGGTTGCATATAGCAGAATTGTATGAAACTGACTTTGATGTTAAAATTTTTCGTGGTAAGGACGCTATAGTTTCGATCTGCTTTACTAAACCGTACTCTCGATTGTCGAACAGCAGGCCCAATTAATGCAAATTATTTGCTCAGAGGAAATAAGCACCCTCAATGGAGATTTTCAAATCGCTAGCACTGGTCTATCCTTAGGAGCTTGCTGTTAGTCAAGATGGATGCAAGAGGCATGCTTACTTTTTCTACTAGCCAAAGATCCTCTACTCGACATGCGATTTTTGCATCGGGACACTTTGGTTAACGGCAAAACGATTTTTCTCCGCATGAACATTCATGCAATTTTCGTCATACAGCAGAGATCTGATCTGGTAAAACTAAACATTTCTGAGCGTCTGTCGCAAAAGAATACCTAACATATTCATCGTATGCTACACGTTTCCATTATATTCGGCGATCCTAAAAAAACAAAGGGTAAAGATAAGATAAGGTCTTATCGAAGCAGAAGGGCGAGACGTTTACGTGCTCAGCTTAAAAGCTCATCTTGTTTAAACATCCACTGAAATAATGTGGTGCAAGCAACTAAATCCTATCATTTGAAGCACCGGCTCAGAACACTTACAAACATGCATACAAATACTTACACAGAAAACTACGATATGAATAGCAACAGAGGGGTACCATCGCTCTATTAATGCTTAGATTATGGCTCTAATGATAGACCCAGCTCAGACATTGATTGTGTTTCGCTGTATCGGCGTCTAAATCAAATGCATGGCCTGGCTTATTTCGTCTTACCTTCGCCTTGCTTGGCTTACCATTAGGCTCAGACAAGCTGCTGTTAATCGCGTAACGGCGGCTGCATGGACCGTCACAGTGGTCCTGCCCAGGTGGTTCCTCATATGAGTGGCCGCTATTGACGCTGCTGCTGGAAAGCCGCAGCGGCTACATCAGCTGTTGGGTGATGGGTTGGCTAATACCAGAAGACGAACTTTCTGATCCAGCACGCTTAGCTAACTGCGCTGTTTTCATCCGAGTTTGTCATCGTGGTTACGACGCTAGGACTGGTTTTGGCAGTAGAATCGTGGCACCAAAGGTTAGCCTTTATAGGTTAGCGGGTTTTCCAGCTGGCGATGGCGAGCAGCGACCGACAACGATGATGAGAAGACTACGACTTCTAATAACATCAATTGAGTGCAAGTCTATGGCATATTCGATCCTAGCCGATCTTCGCTGCTGCTTATCCTCCGTGAATAGCGAACGGTTAATTGCTAACATGCGACGACAATCAGATGGCCCGCATGTTTACCTATCATTGCGGACAGACACCACCGTATAGAGAGCCCGACATGGCAGAAAATACAGGTTCTGCACAAAAACGATGCACTTCATCGAGGCACATGCAGTTGCCTATCGTCCGCCGACTCATTACGGCATTTCGAATAAATAGGTGTGAGCTAAAAGGAAGTGCAAATTTCTTTCGACAACCTCACACTAGCATTAGTTACTAGTGACATCGTACAGAAAGTGACCGAAACGGCAGCCGTGTCGCCGAGGGAGAAATTTAGGACAAAGACAAGGGAAAAGAAAATGAAGCGATCCCATACATAACATATAATCGAGAAGAAGCGGGACAAAAACCGCTGATTTTCAAGCTGATGTTGCTCATTGCCGAACGGAGCCGCTAGCGCCTGTTTACTCACTTATAAATATGACTAGCGTCCCTGGCCTTGCTGCTATTGATTCATGGTAGTTCATTGGCTTGGATTCATGGCCAATTCCACCACCAAACGAAGAGCCATCGCAATTGAAAAGACGCCCAGACAGTTGGAAACAAGCGTAATTGCTGGGGTTCGCCAAAGACACATGCAGGTAAAACCCACTGTCATATTACGCTGAATGCACGTTACCATGCACGTGTGAGACATTTAAAAGTCTAGGGGCCATATGATAATTTAACTAAAAGCAAAAATATATTACCTTTATAGAAAAGTGAAAGCAGCGTCTTGTCTTTTATGTACGTTAGCTGTCTTCGCACTCCGGCACTGCACAGGGCTCAACGAACGCTATGCATATCATCGCATGCGCTCAATTTATTGAGTACTTGGATTAAAACGCTCTGCGTCTTGCTCCGAAATACGCTATCGCGGTTAATGTTATGGTAAAAAAAATATCCACAGTTAGCGGTTTCAACTTGTAAGTAAGTTGTTTCATTTCGCTTTAAAGGTCCGCTTACGCTGAATTGTCGTTGGGTTTTAAAGCCTACTGTTTATCGTTGTTAGCAATAGGCCTACAAAAAACTCGACAGGGGAGTATGACCCATCGCGAGATTTGAGAAGAGGGATTAACGGGCCAGAAAAACTCACATTAAGGTAAGCAATTTTAGCTGTTTTGCATCTTGCTAGCTCTCCGTCAACGTCTATAGCACACCGCTTTCATTTTGACACGGTCCTAAATTTTGGTACCGAGCTACCGAATGGAACCAACACCTTCGTCACTGAACATGTTGAGTATTTTTTGTACACGATTAGGGAGTCTGTACATATTTCTTCTTTAGCTACGAACATTGTTTTTGTCCTGCTCATTTCTCATTTAAGCGTAATTATTAACATCATATATAAATAACATTTTGCCAGTCCATAAATCAGAACTCCTTTTATGAGACATCTTCGAAAAAAATATGATATGTAAAGCTGCCTGTTATTTGCATGCCGCCGAAGATAAATTGGTAATATGAAAAATCAGCGGAGCCTGCTCCTTTAGCGTTGCGTGTCTCTCTGACGAGAAAAGCGACAGGTAGCAACGGTGAAAAGAGTAGCCCCCCTACGTCCTAACTTTAATCGTAATGTTGCCTATTTTGTTGTGGCCACAATTTTCACTCGTTTACCGTAAACTGTTGGTTCGCATTATACACGGCTGTGTCCTGTCGCACCTCGCGCGCGTGTGTCTGTTACGTTGTGGCAGCTGACGGTCAGATCCAAGAAACTCTATGACCACTATTAGTCTGTTAGGGATCAACTGTTAAACGCCCTTGCTGGTAGCATAACGATGTTTGCGGCGGTATCTATAGAATAGAACAACGCAAATCACTCGCTTCCGTTTACGACAAAGGCGCAAAATTGACGAGGTGAGAAACTGGATCGTAACGCAGGCAGGCGTTACGCTGATAACCAGGCTGGTGGCGATGTATGAATTGTTGTTCTGTGTGTTCTTTCCGAGCTTAACAACAGCGCTAAGGTTTTGTTATCGGACGAAAAACGCGCAGAAAAAGGCAGGTACTGGCAACCTTGAGCTGCTGCGTCGAAAACGACAACAACTCAAACGTCGGCCGTTTTGCAACCTCTCATTGATTGCTGATGCTCCTATCTGGTTAGAAATAAGAATTTATTTCTAGGCCGAAATTAACTCGGACTTCTTCTCCACGAAAATTCTTCATATTGTGAGATAACCTGAAACTCAATTTATGGGACGCTATGAAGCTTTCTATTCGACGATGAAGTGGCTGAATAAACAGAATTTGTTGGACCACATTGACGGTCGATTGATCAAACGAAGCGAAGTCATAGATCAGAACCCTACCTACAGTTAGGCAGAAGCATTAATTCCGAAACGACAATGACATGCAGTTTTAAGCAGGACCCTCTTAATAAAGTGGCATCAGCGGAGACAGCTGTAAGAGAGTACCTCAAACCCTACAACTCTTCTCTTGCATTACTTTCCTCTGTGTAGTAAAACGGTCAAAGAACAGGTAACCAATAATCCACTTACCTTTCGTTTCCGCTATAAGCCTCCGGATGCGATAGCCTGTTGACAGTTACATTGTATCTAAATAAAAAAAAAGAATAGTTTTAGGACATGGGCCCGAATATTTGGTAATCATCTTTATAAACCATGATCAGTTACGTTATACACCGTGAATCATATATGCAATTACAGAATAACAAACAACTCATAGATAATTGTCGATAGTAATAATACTCTGCATATGTCCACACAAGGTTCAGGCCAGCGTAGTTCGAAGCTGACGCAAAGGGCCCTGGCAAACCCCCAGATTTGTCTTCCAGTTTGTGTCTGTCTAGTATGAAATCTATCCTAGATAAGTGTTGATCGGTTTGTAATGGTAGATGTTACCTATAGATCATTTGTTTTCAGTCGTGAAAACACGTGGATGAAAGCATCTGTGAAAATGTGGGATAGCCCGATGATTCCATCGTGTCCTAAGACACGTAAGCGTTGCGTACGACAGCCTAGACAGGCTTCAGCAATGAGAACTTTTTCGATACGTTGGTAAGCGTACTGCTATTACTCGTTACTCGTGAGGCAAGAAGATTACGAGTTTTAAAGTTGAAAGAATACTTTTCGTCCCCACTCATCCCACGTGGCGTTACTAGTCCGCGAGCGATTGTCATTACCACGAGGCTGTGCGATACAACGTACGGCCATGGTGTTTTTAACGAAATATTGTAAATTACTTCTTCATCATAGTAAGGGTTATTTGTTATTATTGTTGGACACATGTCCTTCCTAACGTTTAACAAGCTAAGTTCACAGTTCTACTCTAGGTGTTGCCACGCTGAACGATACGCGTCTTCGGAACGACACTCATTTACCATAATGCCATTTTTACACTTTAGAAACAAAATGGTTTTATCTCGTGTCCCGTTGATACATACTGCCGTGTTAATGGTGGCCTTCCTCAGCTGACCGACCCTTCTATCAGATCGCAGCCTTCATCAAGGCACGCGCATATAAATTCGAGCGTGAAAGTATGATCAAAGCAGGAGGAATCGGCGTAATGATTTTAAAAATATTGTATTGTTTCAGTAATTCTTGCTTGGTACTAACTTTAGCGCTAATCGCATATCACTGCCTTCCAAAGAAGTCAGGCTCTTAAATACAAATTACTGCATACAGGCTTTTTATTCCGATAGTGAAGACAATGGTTACATCCATGTTGCGTGTTCGGGATGCAGCCCTACAGGATTCGAGTGTAATTTGACGTGTGCACGTATTACCATACATTGACCAGACGGCTTAGTCTCATAGACCATATAAGCTTTAGATCGACTGAAGTGGCGACGTCAAAGCTTCGCGGCTTCCCTTCCTAGAAATCTTGTACAGCCTCTTACAAATATTTGCCAAGATAGATAGCTAAGTGACAGCGCGACGTTATTTAGAAATTTCTGTGCACCGGATATTAGGACTTCGCTATGGCAAAACATAGCTATGCCAAGGTCTAAACGGCCATTCACAAAGAAAAAAATTGTCGTACAGACCGATACTTGGCGTTGGTGCCGTTTGGTATCGTCAAAATGACGAGTCTGTGAAACTCAGTTATTAACTATAATAATTATACTATATGTTTAGATACTGTATAAATTATACTATATGATTACTCTCGCCATTTAGGGAGCACTTAGTTCAAAAAAAATATTCCTCCAGAGTAGATGCAAGACCCACTTCCTGCACTTCTGAATTATGGGCCTGACTTGCTCCTGTTCAGTTCGACTCTTCACCCCCGTTCCTGCACGGTATTGGGGATAAAAACAGGACGTTTAACATTTTGGGTCATCAATACCCGGTCCGTGCGTATCAGAACGATTATGAGTATACACGCTTTAGGATTTTACCGAAAGTTCAATACAATGCAGTAAAACAATATGTCGGTTATTTAAACACAGATGTAATTGATCCGCTCGGGAAACAGTTGTCTCTGAACTGTGTTCTCCGTTACGCTTTCATATATATCACGTGTCCCCGTAATTGCGCAAGGGGCAATGTGACTAGTAGACTTCGGGACACGTGGTAATTTGTTCTTCTCTAGACGAAGAAACGCTTCGTTTCTTTTCTGCTGGGAGCGACCAGCCGTTTCAAATAGTGTCTGATAGCTGAAGTGGATACCGAACGTAAAAGACACAAAAAAATCACGCTTTTGAATAGGATAATTTTGCAGAGGAGCTCAATTGATAGTAAGCTGTAATGATAAAAGATGAACGTATCGTTACATTCATATTCTGTCTATTAGACTGTCATTGGATTTGTAGATAATAGTGTGCTAATAATCACTGTAACTCTTAGGACATCTGTCTGTGGTCGGTCGGTGGGGACCAATATCGAATATGTCCTACTATGAGTAATAATACACGTGTTGGTCGAATCCGACTACGCCGTAAAAGCTGAGAGTTCGCTGGGTTTCAAGTGCAAGGACCGGACCTATAACTCTATGAGTGTAAGCCAAGCGCTCTACGCACGAATCCGCCGTATCAGTTTTAAACTGAAACTTTGAGCTTTTATTTTTATATCCTTACGAGAAGAAGAGGAAGCCTCTCGTGCAACCTTGTTAAGCTAAAAGGGTTCGTGTTTTTTCGAAAGAAAAAAAAACTGTGACCGAGAGGTTTTTGCAAATCTGGATTAATATTATTCGACAAAGGTGCATTGCGGGCTAGCAAAAACAGCAGTGATTAAGTTGATATAAAAGTTTTCACTCCAACTATTACTATTCACAAATCAATTAAACATTTACCTATTTTTCCCTGTTTGCTTGACATAGCTCGTTACAGAGCCCTGTCCGTAGCTGTTCACCAGCAGTCTACCCTAACGTTATTGATTTAATAGAGATGACGATTTTCGCTCGAACAAAAAATTGTTTTTTTCTACGCATCTCTTAAGAACTATCATAGTTAACTATCCGAAAATCGTCCCAGTCACTTACTATAATATAATAATAATAATAATAAACAAACTTTGACACCCATGTCTACGAGACTTGGAATAAGTCTCCACGCTATTGTGTTCAATTTTGCCTAATCAAAGTAAGCTTACATGCTATATCTGTCGTTCTCATATACACGCATACACACATACACGTTTGAAGTCACAACTAACGTAATTTCATTCGGTGTTTTTAGTTTGCCTTCTATCCTTAGCTGTTCGCTTTGTATCGAACAAGACCTTGAGTCGATATGTCGTCCAATCCTGCAAAACAAGCAAACGTACTAAACGGTACAATCAGTCATTTCTTCATAAATTCTCGACGCTGTCTGATCTCTGATTCCGTATCTCGTGCATGACGTATAATTGATCGTTATATATTTTACGCAGACATTTCCACATATATTCCTTCCACGACGATCAGTCTCTGGCAAAATGCCAATGTTCAGTCTGTATTATAGGCTTTGTTTTATCATAGAATCGCCTTCAGCTTTTAGGGTTCCTCATCAACTTAACTGGAAGGACCCGTATTTACTCGCAAACATTTCAATTAACCTTCCTTGATTTGAATCGACACACTGAGGACAAATGTACAACTTTGTTGACATTTTTTACAACTTATTTACGTGTTTATTTTATCTCGTTGACTTTATCACTGGCAGCGCCATATTGATTATGAATATCTTTCATTGCTTGTCTTTTTTTTTATATAGAACCTATAGCCACCGACTGGCTGACGAATTTTTTTTATCTTTTTCATAAGCCATTTATTTGTTCTTAGAAAAAAGACACGACGTTTTAGATTAAGCAGCACTGCTAACGTTAAAGCTGAGTTAACAAGCGTTCCATATGAACGCGTGCTAACTCAGCTTTTTACATTTACAGAACATTTAAAGAACGATAACACATACTTTATTCAATTGATTGAAATATTATTATCAGGAGCCATTAGCAGGAACCTCTAGAGGTAGTCGTGTATAGACAAATATTGTTTCCTTTATGTCTGAAACGACGGCATTGCCGCTGTCAATATCCTGCCTGTTTACTGTTTATATCATCGAGCATCAGCAAGCAAAACTGCAAATATCGTAATATGCCTTAACGCTTCCCGAATTGAATGCTGGAAGAGGATGATGTCGGCAGGACATCGTGAGCGGTATAATCCCGTTGCAGTTCGGTGAAGCTTCATAGCGAGGTCAAACTGGGTATTTTTTACATTACGTAGCAAAATGGGATCAGGCGAGTCGAATCAAAGTGGGAGCAATCGATGAAGACAAGACTTTTCG
The DNA here is from genome assembly GCF_002532875.2 of Varroa jacobsoni. Taxonomy (NCBI): domain Eukaryota; kingdom Metazoa; phylum Arthropoda; class Arachnida; order Mesostigmata; family Varroidae; genus Varroa; species Varroa jacobsoni. The sequence goes on along the minus strand of NW_019213843.1, from coordinate 32,780 downwards.
ATGTTACTGCTGGGGTGACTGTCTATCTGCATTGCACGTTTCGACATGCGTCATCCTTTGAAGTGACGGACTAACGGCACCCGTAAGCGTCAGAATTCTCAGATCCATTCCACTGAGACAAATTCATTTATATGCTTATAAGCACGCACATTCATGCCCTGCTGGAAGAATTAGTGGGAAAAAGGATCTAATAAATCGGTAATGACAAACATAATAACGGTTATAATGCCAATAATTATTGTTATTGTATTTGTTGCAAAAACAGCTGTTAATAGAGTAAACACGAAATATTGTTTCGGTTGACGTGTTATCAGTATGAATCGGAGTAGTATAGGAACAATCGTGAACATATCGTATCCAAGCTTCGTCAAGATCGTATGTGTAAAATTCTGACAGGACTTGAAATGAATCACGCTGCCTTTTGACTCTGCATTCTATTGCCTGTTCATAAGTCCAGCAAACAAAATAGATTTTTATTAGTAAATAACTTCGCAAAGGGTCCATAAAAATAATATAGCGATAGCTGCGTCAGAAACATTTCGGAAACATTTTGTACTCCCCGCTGCTATGTATACAGATATTGTTATCTGTTAGTGTTAACGCAAAAAACTGAAAGCTTACCAAAAACAAATAGAAACTCTGTCCAGTGGCAAAAGAAGATTTGTTTAACATATAGTCGCTGATGACACCACACTTTTCAGTGAACCAAAAAATATCCACAATTTTTAGAGACCTTTATCGTTTAGTGGGCCCTGTGGAAGGTTGTCAGAGATCATCTGTACGCTCGGAAGATGCACACCAATATCTGATAACGAAGCTTCCTTCTCAGCTAAATTAGACAAGTCTCTAACGTTTTATACAAGGCGCACAACGTATGGATATCATTTGAGCCCTCTTTTTTCTTGAGTGGTTTCTCTATTGGGCATGTCCTGCCTCTAACACTGACGCACGCAGAAGTCCCGCTACCCTTCGACTGGTAGGCCAAGCAGCGGATTTACTTCTTTGGTGTGCGGAGGTGATAAATGGTGACTGGTTAAGTTTGCTATTAAAGTTATCCTTGCGATTCTTAAGGAAGTTTATTTACATCAACCCACTTTTTTCTAGTCCTATACAACCTTATACAATTGTAGAGTAGAGAATGGCTCTTTAGAGCAGCGTGAAATACCAGTCATTCATATTTGACCAAGTATTTTATGGTTTATGGTGTACCCATACTTCATGTCTTCTAAGGGGAAATCGGGGCTCTCCCCAGTCGACAGAGGCACTTCCATTGTCTCCGCAGGAAACTTCACCGGAACCTGTTTATATTTTCGTTTGTCGCTGCGTAATTAAGACACAAGGATTCTTCGTTCGCCTAAAACCGAGGGTATTTTAAAATGTAGTTCTTGAAGGTTAACTTTGTATCAAAATTAGCTTCGTATTGTATTTTTCAAACTCGCGGCACGCAACTGATTTCACCTACCAGTCACTCAGACAAAAACACAGAAAATGCTAAGATTTTACAGAAAAAAGGTAACGCCCAATATATAAAATTTAAAGTATTATCTTCCGTTCTGTTAACTCAAACAAACAAGTAACTTCCTTTATGCGGCATTTAGTTTTCGTTGAACCGTCCTTCGAGTGAACGTTCTCCAAGTCAATTTTTCCCTATACTGGCCGGGTCAAACGACACCGGAAATATCGGTTACCTATTGGTTTATTGGGTAAAAGTAAAATATAATAACTTACAAATAAAAAAAATATATATGTATAAATTTATAAATAATTTACCACTGAGCTTCGATATAATTTTTGCCATCTTGATTGAGAGCAGATAACTAAAAAGAACGTAAAAGCTTTTCGAGTTCGTTCTGAGCTATACTCGTATACGATTGCAAATAATAGGTGTCCGTACGTGCAAGTAAATACACAGAAGCCCCATTTTAAATATCGATGTATGTCTTATTTTAAATGAAGATTACATTTAAGTAAAATGAAAATTTTCATCATTTCATGTGATCTGATCTATCCAAGCTTTCAATGAAGCTGTACGGGTATGCTGGAAAGGTTCGTCTGCTTAGTTGCACTTTTGCTCATCGTGATATGTTCTAGACAGTTATCTTGCCATATTGTCTAATGAACATTTGCTGGAAACGGAAAAATGTTTATCTTGCTAAAGTAATAGCTGCGAAATTAAATAATATAGCCTAGGACGAATTCGAACCTACTAGCCTGAATAAATAACAATAAAAACATATTAGCCAAGAAAATCATTCCATCCTACCGAACTGTACCAAAGTTTGTACTATAGTCGTCTTTTGAATTCCATAATTAGAAAACCATAATCAGCCATGAAGTGTTAGCTCTCGCACACAGAATTTTAAAGTGGACTATTATATTTCGTCACAGGAACGTATCGCGAAAAGCTATCGGATTTTTCATCATCATTTAAAGCAGTTCTTCTTCGGCTCTGCATTTTTTGGAGAAAATATGATGCAATAGACGTATTTTTCCGGAAGAAGCCAAGAGCGTTACGAAACAGGCCGTCAACAGCCTTAGTAACCTGTTCCATTTACTACACTACAGATAAAGTTTGTAGGACCCTACATCTGATTAGCGCCGTCCGCAATTAGACAAATAATGTTCAATGATACATAGTGTTCTTAAGGCGTCCGCAAACGACTCGCTAGGCGAAGGAAAAACGTTTAACAGTTTCGCCCTTTACCATGCACATGCTAAATGGTAATACTTGTTATATTGTCAAAACAACACAGACGCAAATAGCCTTCCTGGTGGACTTCATTGGTCGAAAATCATTTGTAAATTGATGCATAGATCACCTTCGGAAGTAGGTCTTCGAAATTTTCGAAGTTTGGTGAGAGAGAAGAAAGACCGGGATATTTTCGAATATGCGCCAGAAGCCTGAGTGAATCTAAATCAAGGACTTTTAACCGATATAACATAACAGCTGTCGATTCGGCCAATCAGACTAACATATGGCTTTTTCAATGGCAGACCTCAGCGGACCTGTTAGGGGTTTCCGTCCGCTAGCTCCGTTTAGCTCCCTTGACTCGGGCTAATTGAAAGTGTTTAAAAGCGAATTATACTTAAATCGCATTGAAGTTAACTACCATATACTGCTAGGCATACATCATTAGCAATTTGCTTTTAAGATACAGATAAGAAAAGGCCTAATGCCGACAGAGCTGGAAAAGTGGTGATAAGTGGTAATAAGATGCGCTAATGTGACTGCTATCAACTGGTAATGCGGCTGAAAGAATTATTCTTGTCTACCAGATTAAACAACTTACTTAGTGAATATGCCAGTGGACATTAACCAAATGGCAGTTATCTATGTAGATGTTCACAGTCGCAGGTGAACCATTATTTACGGTAGAGCTACTTAGTCCGATTTCTCTCGCTAATGCCGGCGGCCGCATGGATGAGATAATGTTATCTAAGTTACATTCAATGAAGGTCCCCCGTGCTAAATTTGGTATTATAGTATAGCTAACATTAGTAACAATGGTAAATGTTACCGTAAAATTATGTTAGAATAGATAACTTGCTTTTAGCTCAGAAACGGTTTAATTTATTTAATGCTCTTCACCTTTGTGGAAGCATGTTTATGGACGAAATGTTTAAATCTAATGAATAAAATAATACACAAGACACGATTTATTTCACTTACTGCGTTGAACGATGTGATTCAACAGCTTTTTGTGCCTCTTAAAGATAATGTCCGTCTGGGTTCACTCACGAAGGCTCAAAGTAACAGATGAATTTTTTCCTACAGACATTTTACGAGCGGCAGGAGCTTCATCGGGCATCATCTTCGTGGAAATTGAAATTATGAGGATTTTAGCTTGTTTCCATTACAAAGCTACTGGGGAGGAGTTGTATTTGTTGTTTTACAACAGCGCCAGCCGGTCGTGTGCCTAGAGATTAGAACAATTTTGTCTAAAGAGTGCGGCTATCGAAAGCTGCCTGAGGCAACTTGTCTGAAAAATCGTGAAAACCGATAAGCCCCATCTAGATCCGTCTAGAGCATCTCAAACAGAGTACAACATCGAGGTTGTTTGATACATTCTAAGGCAAGAACCAAAGGTCCAGTTTGTCGGCTGTGCGATGTTCTTTGCAAAAGTCACTTGTGGGCAACGGTGGATCTGCCGGCAAGTAGAGCATCGCGAACATGGCATGAAATGGGACAGGCACAGCTAGTCCGTTATCATCGTAGGAAGTAAGGCGATGCTGTTACATAAGCTCACATAAGATATCACAAAGGTTTAACGCTTTTAGATCGATTCTACAAACCACGTTAAAGCTATCGATCTAGAAACAAAACATACGTCTGCCATTCGAGATTATTGTTAGATTATACACTAACTGGTATATGACTACTCCAAATGACAACTGTTCGTTTTTATCCTTCCACATTGACCCGGTTTTACTCTAATTTAATAGGAAAAATCTATTATCAGCCATATTATACGCGATCGATTGCTTCCGACGGTCATGGTACTTTCAAAACGTCGTTGTATGGTCTCTGTTGACGTCTTGCGACGCAACAATATTTACTGAGAACCGAAATACGTTTGAGCCATTGCTGCCCATTTCTATCTAGAGGGTCGTCTATGATACGAAACTAGTTGTAGTGCAGGCATCTTTCCTCGAACGTACAGCTGCCGTCGAGTTCAGGCATTAAGTTTCGTCTAGCTGCAATAACTTATCCCGCCTCTCGCTGCCTCGTACTGTAGATTTGAATGTAACGTTAGAGGCAACCAAAGACGACTCTTCAGTAGCTCGTCAGTTTCTAGCGCCGTTGGGCGCTTCATGCGACTTCCCATTGAGCTTTTCAGGTAGACCGGGATTTACGTGAAATTCGCTAGTGACAGGAGCATGCGCGAGCGAGCAGCTAAGTAACAACAGCATGAACGGCCGCAGTAACAGCGATTTAAAAACGTAGCAGAAAGGTACGCCAACTATTATATATATACGTCGACAGACATATCATTGGTTGATTGGATAATTGGCCCGTTTTGTGCAGACGAAAGCACCAAGATGGAATAAGAACGCAAGAGCGAAGCGGCAGCCCGAGCAGAAACAGAAAACAAAACGTGTGCAGGTCATGTCGAAAGGCCTCTGGTGGGAAAACGAGACCTAGAGGATATAGCCACAGTAATAGCGGCGACACGAGAATGATGCAATGGCATCCTTTGGTGAAAAAGATCGGTCTATCCGAGGTCCGCTCAGTCGAGGTGAGAATACACAGTATCTTTACTCAATATTAACTATGCGAATGTCCGTACGTGTATTTGCTAGTACCAGCAGCCGTGGTAAGCTTACAACTCCTCAACGCTCTTGAAGAAATATCTCCGCTGTCTGCAAATCTTGAGGCTGTGATTACCGTTCATCTTTAAAGGAAGACGAAGGCTTCTAGGACGAGACTGTCGGTCTTCACAAGGAAACTATCGTCGGTAAGCAATCATTTGTTCGTTTAACAGATGAGTAAATTGTTATCGCAAATATCGTGTACGGGCTCGTGAAGATATTTATGCTGGAAGGATATGATTATATTGATTACAAATTATTTATAGTTAAATTTGACGAAGTCCATTGCATGGCTTATTGCAGAAAACTAGCCTACACTTTTTCCAATATGTGCATTTGATGGCAAACGATCATACTGCACTTCCGTTAAGAAAGGCTTAGTCTGAGTACACGTGTATCAAAGACGCAGAACTAATGATACCCTTACAGTAACTACCTGCCTTGTCCTGCATGTTGCGTCATCTGTTTACTTGTCCTATTTGAGCTTTTGCCGGTATTACCATAGGTCAGTGATTTGCGATTACTTTCACAGACAATGTCAGAACAACGCAGACCTGTTGTATAATATTAGTTGTTGTTGATAGATAATTGCCACCATCCCGCGCAATTGGTAGCCGATAGTTTTATGCTGTTGTAATGTTTTTATATTCAGTCGCTAGGATAATGACGGTCAATCTGACGCGGCTGCTACTGTTGTTGCTACCATTTCTGGATCATTCGTCCTGTCGCTTGCATAAACGCTTAGTGTTGACCAATTGCGGGTGACGCTGTTTTGGACGCAGTCATAATGAGCGTCACCCATACAAATAGATCGTCGAATGAGACTAATGGCAAAATCGATAGGTCAGTTTAAATGTTCGGTACCGACGCCGATATGGACATGGCGGGAAAGCGAACCATTTAGGGACGATGCGTATGCCAACTTCAGCTTGCTGGCTCATACGCAATCTTCATTATCAGCAGTAACATTACAACGGTGAACGTACTGATTGTTGTTATCGTTTTTGCAAAAAGTTCAGATAAGGGTTTGAGGAAATATTGTTTAACTTCTGGAACTAGATAGCATTCCCGTCGTGGACGCTTTCAAGTCACGAAGTTCTCACTTTTTCTAAGAAACGTTACTTCTGACAGTTGAATTAGGTCAGGATTAAGACTATTGTTCGCGCAAAAGCTAATCGAGCACAGCTCAAGTTCACAATGCGATGGAGCGATCTTAACATTTGTGCGAGCTATCGTTTTGTAATACTATAATAATAGTGGTAATCGCAATCCATCTGAAAGTACAGAGGCCCTTCAACCAGAATTTTGAAAAAACATATGTCTCCAGTGTGTATGTAAACATCATGCATAATGAAGATCTGAAGAAATCCGCCTGTGTGCTAGGGCAACGATTGATTCCGAACTGTCAGCATTGTTGTCATAATTTTCGAAGTCCATCTTTCTTTCAATAGAACATCAGGAACGCAAGCGTCTATTGATATGTTTTATCTGTTTTTTTTTTATTGGGGCTGTTTACGGAGACTGCACCTGCTTTGCGCACCCAGTTATCGTTTATGGACTAGTTATAGGACAAATCCATCAATTTACCAAGACACAGTTCATTGGATAGCTGCGCTGTACAATAGCTAAACGATGAGACTTCCTACAGTAGACCAAAACGAGTTCGCGTCTCGAAGCGATAACTGTAGAATAGCCGATAGAAGATTAGCTGTTTCTTCTTGAGGACCGGTTAAACAAACGCTAAAGATTTCAACGAAGTTGGTTGGCAGAACACATTTTTCAAGCGGTAAGTGTAAATGTTTTTGCCACAATTTTTTGATGGCCCAGAGAACCAAATTTCGACGAACTCACCCCCCCCCCCCCCTGCCCGCTTTTTTTTAGCTTAGCGAGAACACTCTTGTAAGGACCGACAATCGTATCTCCGTCTTGCCGAAAGCTACGAAATTTCTGTCAATTGCACGTTTCTGCAAACGTCAGTGTTTCAGCAATTTCTTTTCTGCTATCAGCAGTGCTCCAAATAGATGTGTACTGCAGTAATAGCCATATTAAACACGGGAGATGTCATGCAAAAAGTAGAGCTTCTTGCAACATTTTCGCCTCATTTCCTGCCAGCCGGTGATTCTGTTCGACACCGATTTATTGTGAGAGTTGTCTATTTTTACGTACGAAGCCGCGTATCTCTGTGTGTCCGCGTGCATACGATCGTGTGGCATCGATACATTGGTTATATCGTGTTATTAAATAAACAGTCAATTCAGTAAATTACAGACGATTCATTTTACGCAGAAACCTTGTCCGTAAAAGATTCTATTTTTCGATGATTTTTTCCCGTACCGTTCTTTCATTGGCTGCTTGTTCTCGCACACTGATAATTGTTCTTCGACGGACCATTCACGAACGTTCATTTTAATAGACACTTTTCGCTGTGCGATGATTGTTATAATAGCCGTTTTTTAGATGATTCCTCGTGGAGTTGTTCTCAATGGCGGGTCGAGCCGGCACCCGATACGTCTTCAACAGCGATCTAGCACATTGCTTCATGGTATAGGCGTATGAATGTGTGATAACTGAGTTTCGCTACATGTGTGTATGTACATTCATCGATATAATTGTAGCTGAGTTAAAGCCGAGTTGGCTGTTGACGACTGGAAAAGCAGGTCTCATCAAGCTCGATTTGACGGCCAAATGAGAAATCAACGGAAATAATTCGTAAGCTACGACCCATAGCACACAACTAGATAGGCCATTAGTATGAGCTTGCCGAAAAAGTAGATAGCTAGATCGTTTTGAAGTAAGTAAATATGAAAGTGTGTGAAAAGTACGTTATCGGTAACTCTGCCTGCTTTTCGAAACTTCGATCCGAAAGCTACTCCTCCTATTAATGAGGGAAAGAAACGATGAAACTATTGCAGCCGCTGAGCACGATCTATGCCTGAATAGCCGTCATGTCGCCAGGAACTAAACATCCACCATGAAACGGTCTTAGGCCATTTGAAGGAAACCGACTACAAAGGGAAGCTTGCTATTTGGGTGCTACACGAGTTGACATACATGAATTCAATCGACCGCATTTTCACCTGGCGAAGTGTACAGGAACGCAAAAGTCATTTCTAACAATACAATTGGATACAAATAAATTACACGCGAATTTAAATAAATCTCTCCCATGATCTGTGGCGAAGCGCAGATTGAAGCCGTAAAAGGGAAATGCCATGTTTTGAGGGATTGAAAAGGAATCGTGCATTACGAGTAAAGGCCGCCTGGCGTAGTCATTGATCTGGGCTTCTACTGTTAGCAAGATTACAACAAACCATTGAAGAAGGTCGACCGTAACTAGTAAACGGGCAAGACATCTTTCTTCACCATGACAATGACAGGCCGCATAGACGTTTAGCTTAGAAAGAAATGAGAAATTTTAGTGCAACCACCGTAACAATCAGGCTACCATCTATCCCAATATTTGCAGAATTCCCTTAATTGCGTTTTAATGGAGGAGAGAAAAAAGCACCGATGACCTCTAGTCATCAAGGACAAAATGGCGCTCATTTTGCCAAGTAATTTTATTTTTGCTTCGACTGCAGCCTAAAAAGCGTCAATGCCTATTTGACGGCAAAATATAATTCAGCACTCAGTTTCCAACCGTGACGGTTCCTTGCAATGGCTTATTTTGATTATGAAATCGAGTTAAAATAACCGCTGATAAGAAGATTCTCAAATATGAGAATGTTCACATCTCTATGCATAAAGCCGTACAAACAATACATCTGCTAACATTACGAGTTTATAAGCAAGCCAATGATGCCGCGTCCTTGTCACTTAGCCAATCACAGGCCAGTTGTGAATTGTGTACTCGATCCTACAGCTAACAAGTTCCTGCATTTTTCATTATCACAATTTAATTCCCTTAATAATAGACGATTATGTTGTCTATCCCCCGATATCGTAAACACCGCTTCCCCATCCTTCTTCCAAATAACGCATATCGTTTTGCTAGAGAGTAGCGGGTTTCGTCCTGACGAAGTTCTCCGGTTACATTTTGGGGGTGATGGTGGGTGCGGGGAAATCTAATAGGCGCAAAATCCGGAAAATATAGAGGGCCCAACAAAGGCTTCCGTTCGAAACCTAAGAGAGCAGCTTTGACGATGTTCACCGTGTGTGGTCTCATGTAGTAATAGGACAGGATGACCTGACCTATGGGCTTTTTCTCCTGGAGCTAGTTTGATGTTACCCAGTTGAATAAAGCTGCAAATAAACGGTCCGGTTTGTAAGAAGCAATCCCCAGTAGATCACGCCCTTGCAGTAACAACAAGCGTCTAACAGTTTTTTCTGATGAGAATCTAGTTAGACCCTGAGCCCTGGCTTCGTTCCTGGAGCCATACGTTGCGATTTTTAGTTCGTTTCGGTGTACAGACATAATTCCTCATCATCAGTGACAATTCTCTGCAAAAATTGGTCATTAGGGCAGCGTGACGTCCGATACCGGAGCAGACGTTGAGGCGCAACGCAGAACTGCAAATAATTGCTGGCTTCAGAAAGTTCACGAAGTAGCCAAGTTCGTTGGGTTTTGGTCTCGACGAAATGCATCGTACAAAAGCTATCGAAAATGCTCTACTTTCTACCTGGAACATGGAGTTCGTATGAGTTGAAATACACTCATAACATAACAGCGTTAAGGTGCCCTGACAAAGTAGAAAAAGCGCTTTCGAATCCTATATCGGAAGTAAGCAGCAAACCAGGAAAAGCAGGAAGGGTAAAAAGCGAGAGAACTTTTTTCCAGCCCAACAGATGCTCGAATATATTCAAAGACCGTACGTAACTCGTAAAACGTAATTCAGCTATTGTAAAACCTAGACCTACCGTAAACGACAAGTCCGATATAACTTATAGTATCATTTCGCTCTGCTGCCGTAAAACCGAAACTCGTTAGTATGTCGCACTTCTTCTTGACATTAACCGATTCGATACGTTCCTGCAATACCAATATGATTATAGGCCAGTCAACACTGTGTGGTAGTATTTAGTTAAACATGTTCCATGCTATGCAATGACAGATATGTTTGCGCCTGTCGCGTGTTTAGATTATGTCGGACAAAAAAAGCTTGTTTCCTATAGGCCATGGCGGAGGACGCTGGACGACCCCACTTCAGCTACTGCTGCTTTTACTATGAGGAAGCTGTGCAGATTCCAGTTAGACTACATAGCACGACAAATCGGTATTACAGGCAATCGAGAGAATGACTGTGAGGGTCCTGCATGAACGCAGGGCTTTAGGTCCGGCTTCATGAACAATGTATAAATACACGTATGTATGGATTATTTTCCACAGTCGAATTAAACCGTTCCTTTTTTGAATTGTGAAAAGTTGCCAGGCAGAGCAACTGCATTATTTAAATGGGATAATTATTTATAATATGGCTATTATTTGATTAAAATTATTTTGGTTGTTTGTCAAATATTGTAACTCTTGTATCATGTTGAGAGTGAGTCTTTTAGAGCGGAGCATTAGAAACCGGTTTAAGATTGTACCTCGCCAGATGAAAGTCTTTAATTCCAATCCCGAACAATTTTAGAACCAAATAAATTTTAGACAACTGTGTAAAACGTAGCATTTCGCGACACAAAACTCTTGTTTTCGTACTGAACCGGTAAACCCTTTTTTGGGCAGGTTTCTTATTGGTACTTTACGGTAAATGTCTAAATGAAGACGTTTCAAGATTGGTGCCCTACAAACAACGGTAATCACAAGACATCATCGATCAATAGTCCTGGAAGCGTGATATGGTGATTTTAGAAATAATCAATATCTCCGCCTGTCAGAAGCGCTTCAATACAATGCTATTTTCAAGATTTCAACATGAATGAAATACGTATCATCAAGTTCATAGCGAGTAAAACTATTTGGAACATATTTTAATGATTAAATTAATCACTCCCGATAGATTTACAGAGTGTAGCTGTCCGATTTTGGCCCAAGATGCGGTTAACGAAAAAGTGCCCACAAGCCCGGGTGTTATGGGGTCACGAAGCACGGCAATGGGTATTATGTATTCGAATATTTAACATTAGTCCTTAGTACAGCGTTTGCTTTTAATAGCAGAGAAAATTCGTAGAGTCAACAACGTTTCTCACTTCCACTTAACCAGGGCGCTTGCGGTCCATTTTAGCGTACTGTCAATGTACTTAAATTTAAGTTAATCCTTATTCGCGACTACATTTAGGTCATTAGACTACAAATGTACGTATATATCTGATTATGGCCATTTAGCATTGTCGGTAAACCTATATCTTTTGCATTGATTTTGATGAAAAGAGTGGATGCATCCTGAGCCTGTTATGCATAAAGGTCCGCACTGTACAATGTGGTTTGTCCAAATAGATCTATCTAGATCAGCAACATCGTCGTATGTGGATGACGCATTCACGTGAGTGCATGGCGTCCATTAGTCAATGGCCGATCGGAAAGTCTCTTGTGTTTGAAGCGATAGAAAAGGGACGAAGTGTCTCAAATTTGAATTTAGCGGGCCCGTTTAACCGGCTATGCACCAGGCTCTTCTTGGCGCTAGTTGCAGGAACAGTAGTGCGGCAGCGTCCGCAAATCCCGAGTCACGATTCTCGGCTGTTACTATTTTTATAGGGTTGATATTGTTATTCTTTACACAACTTCATTAACTGGCAGGCGCTGGTGTGATATTTATTAACTAACGCTACGTTCGTATTGACTTTAATCGTTCGTGGTTGTTGTTGTTGCCATCACTGCTGCCTGTGAACAAACGAATCCCTTTGCGTCAAACATTTTTCCCAAATCTAATTTACATCGTCTTTATTTTTGGACTTTTTTTTTTCTTTCCCAGCTTCCTCTAGCGCGACTATAATTCTGTTTGTTAGTACCACTGTGTCTGGGGTACTCTGCAAGTAAATGTGTTTCTGTGTGCGTGTGTGTGTGTGTGTGTTTACATTGATTTTTTCTTTTGTCAAAATTTGGAGACGACTATTTATCGCCAGATGTTTGCACTTTTTATCATTGTCGATAGAGATGGTGGCAAGTACTCTGCTGAAAATCATCCGATAGAAGGATAGGAACAGTTTTTTTAACCTTACGTAAACACAGAGCCGTAACTTCATGAAACAACATACGTTTTACTAGCATACATACGTGCATAGCACGATCAGTGTAAATCGAACACACGTTGCAATGTAAATTCAAATAGAGCATCCTTCACACGAGTCTTTTTTATTTTTGTAAGCCTATTTGTTTTGTCTAGTGGCGATAAGTGAAGTTAATATGCATCATGTACTCTCATGTAACTGCGGCCACTTAACGATTGATCTGAAGATATAAAATAAAACATTCATGAAGAATTGCAAAAAAAAAACGTCCACCGCAAGCCCTCCATGGGTACTTCTTTAAGAATCACCTATGCGAATCCCTATATATATATTGGCTTCGGATGTTCGCCTTTGTTTTTGTTATTTTGTGCAAGAGCCACTCTTCTTTTCGAACAGCTAATTGTGTGCGACAAGCTTATCCGACTCAGTTTTCGTTATCCACCCCACCAAACAAATTACTACCGGTACAAACGAGCCCCTTTGTATTCTACCGTTACCTTATTTGAAAGCGTCACTGGGTTTAACTTCATCAGTGCGTCAACATACTAACGCTGCTACCATCATACGCATTACCTGTGCGTTTTGTGTTTCAAGACACAACCCGTGAACGCGGTAACTACAATTCGCTAACTAACTTGTATTAGGGCGTCTGCTATCGTTTCGTCTTTCCCGCTGTCGCTTGGCTTCTTCGTTCATTTGCTCTTTGTGTTTTTCGTTATTTTTTCCAGTTATCAACTGCTCTTTTTCTCTATAGCGACAGAGCTTGGGATGATTGTGAATCTTTAACGAGGCAAGCCATGCAAAATCGCGTCAGAACGTACTTGGCCATAGCGACTGGTCTAAACGATATCGCCATAGTTGAACTGTTACTACCAATGCTGGTGGTTTAAGACGATCTATAGAAAAAAACGCGAACGCCGAAACGTTGGCGTCATTTGCCACTATAAGCCATCGTCACAAGTCGATCTGACCAGTTTCTCGATGTGGTCAGAGCCAACATCTGCTACGGAAGCAATTAGCTAACAATATGTACCGCGTACATGAGGAAGATAATAAATGATCACGCTTAATACTATGTTACCGCTATTACTGGCAGAATGCTACATGCAAACAGCACGCCGCTGTATAGAAAAATCAAAGATTTAATAGTTGCATCATCAGAATTAGGTGGTAACGTATGCGTCTTGCTTGAAGAGGCTATCATCACTTGTATTGTCAGTCAAACGTCACGTTACGGTAGCGTAGTTTTTTTTTTCTTTATTTAGTGAACGCTCGTTGAAACCTCTACGTATGCAAGAGACAAACGTACTCATCACAATCAGAACTGTTCTAGACTAACGTCTAAACCGGCGATATGCGTCTAGGGAAATGCATTTATATACACACATCAGTGTCGGCAAGATCGATGCCTCAGAGTGGTCGCATCGGGCTGATGGATCACAAGGGTTTCATTCGAAATAGAGCTGCACAAGTAGTAAAATTAAGTATTAGATAAATACTTTTTTCCGGCAAAAGTTCGCTTTTAATCCTTGAAACCGAATGTTAATGTGGGCAAATTGGTCGATCTTTTTTTTTTTTTTGTAATTTTTGCCATTTTTTTATGATTTCTGCAGGATTCTCTTATGCGGATCTATGAAAAAGCTGTAGCCATTGAGGCTGGCTATCCTTCGGTTCCGTCAGAAATTTTTCCTGTTAAAAATATGGTCGTCCAATGTTTGCGTGGGAATCCATGTAAAGAGGGTCGTTCTCAATACTAACTGAAAGTTTTCGACAAGCTGAATGGAAGTACTGCACATATTCCTATATCCAAATCTCAGTTCTCAGGCGGAAAGCTCGTCGGAGAGCAAACACCTAACATAACGTTCTATGTAAGGGATGTTTTTTGACGCCAATCTATAGGTCTCAACGAGCTGGGTCGAAAGACACTGAATATTTCGGTCCCAAAATGGTCGAAAACTCATAGAGCGCTTCGTTTCGCTTATATGACAGTGGGCTGAACTGCTTTTGAATACTTTTTACAGTTTACACGATGAACATTCTAGTTAAATAGTTTTTCAAAAATATTTTTTTAGAGAAAAACCAAAATATAGAAATATTTTTTTCGATACAAAATAGCATTTTATTGACGCCAATTCCCTACACCGATCGATAGATATCGACGAGATGAGTACAAATACGATACATTTTGCTCGAATAATAGGCAAAATGGAGATTTCAGCGTGAAGAGGGCCAAAACTGAATGTAGTAGCTTTTTCGCCCGCGTAAAACTGTGATGAATATTTTTTTTACGTGGAAGTCTCGATAGAAAGGCTATTTCTCGGTTTTTTTTTTTATGAGCTGAATGAGAATGCAGTACACGTTCAGGATCAAAAATGTTGAAATTTAAGATGGTATTCTATACATAGAAGGTTTTCTTCATATCAGTTGACGGATTTGACCAACTGAATAAAAATCCTATATCGGCCTGCACCTATGATTAATATTTTTGCGAAAATCTATTTGATCATTTTGGGTCATTAATGCAAAAATGGGATAAAAATACGTGTGCTATTCTATTACGTTTCAATTGAAAAATCAAAGCGGCAAATGAAAACTACCAAAATGTCAAAAAAAAAGATAAAAAATAATCGTTGAGTTTTTTTATCTTTTTTTTGGCAAACGGAATGGATACGCTCACACCGAAACACACCAAATATTTATGTGTTCATTCAATTTTATATAAATATATATAAAATACATATGTAACTATTTATCAAAGTGATGACAAATATTCAATCTTAATTAATGTCTCAGGCTTATTATTATTAGGTTATTTAATGCAAGTTGTGCAACTACTAAGTATAGAAATGGACAGAGAAAGACCGTTACCCCGTGGGGACGTCCCGGGAACACAATCAATCCTCTTTTGACATAATATTCCTTAAAAAAATCGTTTGAAAAATATCTTGAGCTTTACCAGCGTTCCAGGAACAAGATCAATGGATTACTCCACTCTATCGATCGCAATGTCTAACAAAAATCGGCGGAAGGCCAACTTGTCCTACGTACGGATCGGCCGATGCCCGACTAAAATACGTGCCTATTGGGAACAGAATCAATCAGCCATCATTAAAAAAATCGTAGTCACGTTGCAGAAATGTGCCAAAAGCCAACATGTTATGAGTGGAAGAAGTCTGGAAATCAGTGAGGTGCCTGGCTGAACAGGCTGACAGAAAAACTCCAATAAAGTAGCAGTTTTTTTTAGAGTAATTATAACGAGATAACTGATGGTGTATCACGTAGTCGCGGTGTAATGTCGGTGGATCAAATTAGTCCAATCAACAATAGAATAGGCGCGGGCGAAACCTGCAAGTCCGTCTAATATATGTATATTTTTTGTTGAGTAAGTATATGTCTGAAAATAGACTTGGGTTTGTGCACTAAGTTTATCTATTGTAAACCTAGTAAACATTTATATATATTTAATGATACTTAAAAAAATCCAATGCGTGGCTATTTCTTCATAAGGACTTTGTATTTAAGTTGCTTAAGACCGTCGTAGGAAGAAGCTCGTTTGGTATAGGATGATTTTTTTTATGGTATAGTCTGAGTTAATGTTTAATCAGGAAAGAAATACTTTCAATTTTTTTTTCGCTAGATTTTGCTCTATTTTTTGTGTCCGAAACCATCGATTGGCACATGTGTATGGATACGCAATATTACTATCGAATGTATACTTTCGACAACTGGGTCGGCAGCCTTTTCAACTAAAGTCGATGTTACCTTAACGACAAGATAGCTGCTATGAAAACTCTATTAAAAGAATAACACTTCTGTTTGACTGTTCGTCGGCACAAATAAGCACCATACGGGCTATCATATGTACTTATGTAATAATGTGATTAATGAAACCTATATTCCTACGGTACATTAATCAGTTCACCTGTATATATTGCTCGTAGAATCGGCTGAACGTGTGGCCTTCAGTTAACGATATTTTCTACCGGGGCCAAAAGGTACCGGTAGGTTCGCAGCATCGCCAACAAGTTTTTTCTTTTTGGATTCGGCGAAGTTTGACGCTGAAATAAGGGCAAGCAGGAATGTACTTTTTGACGATACTGTTGGCCTGCAGCGTACGGCGGCCACCGAAACAAACGGATGTCAACCGCGAAATTTGGCTTCTATCCGCGAACCTGTTGGCTTTTCTGTAGCTTCTATCAAATAGATGGTGGCAAGTGGTAGCGAAACGTACAAAAGAGATGGATCAGATCCAAGAATTGACACAGGTAACCTAACAAAATACCACCAAGGCCCTTACAAGCGCGAAGTGTACATAGTTCCATAAGTGGCTTCACGAAGTAAACCACTCCGTGCACGTGTAACATGTGTCGCTGCGGTCAGCTGTGTTGATATGAAATGCAGATACTTATAATAATAGTGCATTCAAAAATAAGGGCGCGAAATATTTGAATTGATCAAACTGCTGCATAAATCGACTAGCCGAACACATGCGTTATGTACATCAGTATTTTGAAGTGGTCACCAGAGAAGGAGAGTCAGAACCTCAGCTGCTCATTACCAAATACACTCGGTATCTTTAAAAAAAAAAAGATGGCTGGAAATCATCGCACATGAAACTTGAACTGGAACTAATAAAGTGTAGCATTTTTTTGAAAGCGCGCTTGCAGTTTTACGCGCCTACGGGAGATAGAGGGGTCGTGTGAAGACCGACGTTGTAGCCCTCCGAGGAAACCTGTATTTGCACCATGCTGGAAACCCAAAAAGTAGCGTATCTTTAACGTTTTCCAATTAAAATTTAGGGATCATAAGAAGAAGTGTGTTGTAGCTGGATTTGCGCACGGTTTACGCATACAAACATGTCACAACTATGCAGGTCATTGCCTACTATAATGCATTGATCACGAGAGAGCGTTCCTCTCATTGTTCATTGATGGGTTTTAATTACGTACACGTACCTGCTAACTCGACCCGCCGGCCTCTCCTTGTATCTAATCCTGAAGTATCGCACACATCTACTAACCAACCAATGCCTGAAAAGGCTGGTTGTTCTTTTGAAGCCTTTTGTCACACAATCGCGTTTAACGCCGCTGTAAATCCTCGTCACTATCTGCAACTGAAGTTGATGGACATTTCACTCTGTCAGAATCTTCTAAATAGCGAATACGTGGGTGATACCATACCAGTATCTAACGGGAATTATGAGGCGATAGGTGTCAGCGTATTGCATAGAAATACAACTCCATATTAACCATCTGTCTTCCATCTTTCAATCTTAATACGGCAAATAATGCGGGGTACCTTGTCGAGTGCGCAGGTGTTCGTCAGGAAGAAAACCCAAAAGGATGCACTTAAACATGGTTTGTGTTTTTTTTTCCTAACGTGCAGATAGATAGAGTGGCTTTTAAAAGCTTTTTTTAAGGCGTTAATACCAGGCCAACGTTAGGCCAGTGGTAATTTGTATACATTTAATTGGGACGCGCAGTTAGTGCGCTGGATACAGGAAACCGTTGTTATTTTTAGAGATTCTAAGCTGTAAGGTCGTCCTGGCTGTCTTGGTTACATAAAGATCGCCAATAGCACAGGTTTCGTCTATAAACTACACACGATACAGGATCGCCAGACCTCGTCACGAGCTAACGCCGATGTGGCAATTTACCTGTGTCTCGTGTTAGGCAAACAGCCTATGCAAAAGCTCGTGATACAACGCATGTTTAGCAGATTCTTAGGAACTCCGATTATGTTCTTAGCTGTATCACGTAGACGGCAGCGTACATAGAACCGGTCTGTAGAGTTCATCGTCAACACTTCATGTCACCGCTAGAAATCCTTTTCTTTCATAACACAATGTTCACTCACTTCGCGCGCGTAGCAGTCGTAGTAATACTTTTCCCTTTCGTAGCCGTCTTTTATCAATCTAGTCAGTGAAGACACTGACGGTGTAGATCGTCGTTTTGGTCATCTTGCTTACGCTTAACCAGTACTCGACCAGCCGGTTCGTCTGGCCGCTTCGTCTGGTCGTATAAATGTTTTCCTTCGTTCCTGTTCTCCTTCATCATATGCGTTCTTCCCCGCCGTCCCTTCGCAATGGTCTTCTTCTGTACTTCTGCCGCCGCCAACAGCAGCGGCAGCAGCACTTAAGGTACGAAAGATAGCGCAGGCAAAGATTGCCTGGCCAAAACGACACTACGACGCCGCACGCCGTGGTTACCACTTCACATACCCAGCGCCACTTTGCGAGAGGGAGCGAAAATTATATCGCGAGGAGGTAGAAAGGCCAACCGGCGACCGCCGCAAACCATACGGATACAGCAGGCTTTCGGTGCATACGACTGCAGTCTACCGCCGCCGCCGCTGCCGCTGCCGCTACTACCGCTGTTACTAGAACGTTACCGAGATCTTGCCACGGCAGTGGTACAACAGGTCTCCCACCATCGTCCGACTAACAGCGTCGTGATCGTCACATTGCAAATGCAAAGAAGAAGTGAGAGTGGACGAGATGATAACAGCGGCGGCAACCCACCGTCAGCGGCAGTGATGCCAGCCAGCTGAGCCAAGAGCACCCTTTGAAGAGTCGTATGATGAAGATAATGACTACGATGATGGTAACACGAATGATAATGATGGTGGTGATAATCATCATCATCACCTCCATGATGATAGTGATGACTATGGTGATGGTGACTATGAGAATGCGACTGTTGTTGGCAAAGGTGAAGATGAACACATGATCATCGTCCACGTGCTTCTATTGATACGCATCCGATTTCTGCCCGCCGTTGCCAGCTGCTGCCCGTTTAACCGCCACGATCACCAGCGAGTAAATGGATACTGTTGGTACCGTTATAGCAGTCTGTGCTTATGATGGATACGCGACAGCGGCGTAAGCTGCATACGGCAGAGGGGGCCAGCAAAAGCTCGTAGTAGTGACTATGTCTTCAATGGGTGTAGGCCACAGTGACGAGTCAGTATGGCTGTGTTTGGCTCCGGCTGCCCGACGATCAGAAGAGCAGTGAGTACGAAAAGAGGCCAAAAGAAAATGCTGTCAACTCATGTGATATAACCGCCGCATATAGCTTTTTGCTCCTCTTAAATCACTAATCTACAAAGGGCCGAGAAGTTTTCAAGTTTGCTTCTGGTAGAGCTTTTGCCGATGCTGACCTGTACCAACTGAACTGTACTATTGTAGAAATGTCGGTACGCTTCGTCGGCCCGGAATATTGCCGCATGATGATGGCCGCTGACTTCCCATTCTTAGCTATCAGGGCTTATTGTTCTAGCGTCAGTTTCAACTCAAATTATGCGGTAACCTATTGTAGAAGTGGAACTTGTTTCTTCTGCTAGTCATACCGACTTTTCACGTCAATTGTTGCAATGGGAATATATCCCGCTTTGATTTTCTGCTGAATGCCCCAGGAAACAGCTATAATGTAATAGTTTTTACACGCGGGCTTACATAACATATAATATCTATGTATTATATCATGGTTAAAGAATGATCATCGCGTCAATGTAAGTTAAGCGTATGTAATGGCATGTAGGTTTCTGAACAGCCTGCGGACTTTCGGCAGTTACCGATATAGACCCCATACATTTTTTTGTTCCTTTATTATTAAAAATATTATATGCTGGTAGGCAGATTTAAGATATATCTATTGTAAGTAACCTCTTGATATGGCTTGTTGAAGCATTTCATTATACCCTCAATAGACTAGCCACTACGACGAATTACCATCGGCGTCTTTCCTATGCTTCTTTCTTATGACTGGGCTGTACGGTTGGGGCAATATTACTTATTATGCAGAACACATCCTATATAAATGTACGACAACATAATGGGGTGTGAAGGCTCTTACACAGTAAAAAAAACACAGTCAATCACAGCAATAAAAGATCGACTTCCGCTGGCACTTGATATCGCTCAGGCCGGACAAATTCTCTGGATATAAATGCGAATCAAAACCAAAAAAACACAAACTTACCATATATTTTTCGTCACTGACTGGGTCGGTGGATTGACTGAGCACCACTTTCGGCCCCATTGGGTTCTAAATGCAGCGTATAGGAAAAGTAGCGTTAGCGTTTTCCTCACCGGAGCGAGTTAGCTGCTTTTGATCTGCTTAGGGTATATTCAATCCAAAACGTTTGGTGACACATGTTACTTTGTATTGTATTTTTGCTTAACATAACAGTACCACTAATTTATGTAACGGTAGAGATTGAACAGTGCCGTAGTGAAAATATTTGCAGCTTTGGGGTAAGCTGGATTCTACGTACCTTATATCTAGTCCCGTGGCCAGCGTTGTTGCGCACAGATTTCCTTTCAGATCCGTCCGTCCTCCAAACGTATCCGAGTGATGGCTGAGGGTTTTTTTTTTTGCCAATTTTATGCCATCGATACACATATTAGTGGCGATTAAACTGAAATGGACGCGGACGAATGTACACACAGATGATTTTCTTTCTGGGGGGCTAATACGTATGTTCGTTCGAACCGCGTTGTTTCTAAATAATACCGCGATGTTACATACCGCGTCTGAACCCAGCAAATGGTCTTCAAGTGATTTCAAGTCAGTTACGTACGGCGTTTGCTAATTAAGTGCTATGCGCTTTCTTTAACCCCGTCTGATATGTCAATGAATGAGGTTGTCAATCAAAAGAAATTTCCCAATATAACGGAACCAACAGAAAGTGGCAGGAAGTCGCACGGTCGCAAATAGACCATTTCGGTAGTAGATTACACGCAACATCTGCTTCTAAAAAACCTTACCTTTAATATCTTGTGTTTTGTTCTAATTTTTATAATCAGTTGTAAGTTTTATTATCTAGTTTGATAATCAGTAACAAGTGAATACACACATTTACTCGACACGGTAATATGCACCTGTGGAGTTTTGTTAAGTGGCCCATATCTTTGGCATGCCCCCGTCGAAGAAGGGTATAATCATAATAGGTTCTGTATCCTTTTTCTATTTTATAGATCTTCAGCTAACATATATCATCTGTTGGAGGACCGTAACTGTCTACTTTTTGTATGGCTAAGGGAATTGTGGCTATTACAGATCGGATTTGGACAGAGTTAGACGTCAATCGATAATCAACAAATTAGGGCCGACGATGGCGTCGCGCTAATTTTCGGAAGTAGCTTTTGCTTTCCTACTTACTGTATCTCGTGCAATTAGTCCAAAGACCTACCTGCTCCATGATACGCTCGTACTTCCAAAACGCCTACGGTAATAATTCCGAAGAGAGAAGAGGTTTTATTTAATTTACATGAGGAACATGTAACGTTCGCTTCATATTCGAAGAGTAGATGCTCCATTCGAAGTTTGAAATAAGTCCCTAAGGACTTGAACGATTAGCTAGCGAAAAGCCCAGCGGAAGAAACAAACATAATTCCGTTTTCTGGCCATTTGGGCTTGAATTTATACAGACTTGAATTGTATCATTAACTTCAACTGTTACTGTTATATACATGTACAGCATTCAAGTACACACAACGATTATACGAGGCCGAAGTCTAGCTCGAAGCAACTTGGTTGTCTTATTTCCAGGCCATGCTGATTTCATATGAAAAAAAGTCTAATAAACGTTTCTACTATAGCTTCTGCCAAGGAACTCAAGGTCGTTCTCGTTTAAATCGTTCTAACCGTAGATAAAATGCCATCATTTCCTATTCAGACAAGCTCATATATCTAAAAATTGCTGCGTGTTCTGTATATACCGTTCCCGCCTCTTTTTCCACCTTCCAGAGCTACACTGAGCTCGTTCCAAACTAAACGCCAATATTGGCCACGCCGCTAGTGGTCGGAGTTACTGCACCCCGCTCGTAATCATAATCCACCGTCATACGGTCACTTGAAGAACACAGAACAAAAAAAAAAACAAACAAAAAAGGAAAACAAAGAGAAAGCGAATACGTGTACAGGTACCTTTAACTATCTTTGATATTATGGCTTAATGTCTGCCATTCGCTTGTTGTTGTTATCTGCCGCTGTTAGTGATGGTGGGCGTTTATTTGGATGCTTCGGAACTGTATTTATCATGTGTTCCGTTCCTTTTTGGCCATTCACTCGCTGCTGGTCATTGTTTTTCTTCGAAGTTGTCGTTTTTTTATCGCGCACCGATGCTGGTCCGCCTCCTGCTCTTCGATGTCGACATCAACCTACTTAAACAATAACATATCGACAAATATACCAATAACAATCCATGCATCATTTATCATTGCATCCAAGCACGGCTACAGGATGAACAGCGATACCGATATTGAACGAGTAGAGAAATGTTTGGCAAAAGCATCACTCTGTATTGTCGAAGCGACGATCGAAAGCGTCAAAATTACGGAGACCCTTTCATTCCGCCGTTCTGTCAGGCTGTTCTCGGGCTTGTCTTTGTTTACTTTTGTTTTCTTTATTTCCTGTTGAGCTTCTCTGTGGAGGACGCGTGTCCCTGGTCGTACAAGCGTTGCTCGCCGCCGTCCGTTAGCGACCGGTAACATGGCGGAAGATGCAAAATTTTCTTTTTTATTCTCTTGGGCCCGACTGTTATCAAACCTATACCTGTGAGCAAATGTTAGGCACAGCCAGAACGTTTGTAATGAGCAGACGTAAAGCTAGGCACGAATACGACAGATAGTCAAGCGACAGGGAGCTGAACCAGGAATCGCTTCATGTTTAATTGATCATAACGATACAGTTAGATTATGTACTGTGAATCGCCGCGGATTTTTATGTACACCGGCGAAGACTCAATGGTTTTACATGACAAAAATCCATCTAATGGTACCGTACACATGTACAGAACAGATTGGGAACTAGATACTTACTACCGCGCTCTAGAAAGCGCCGCACAACTTTTGAATAATTTTTAACCCGAATCGACCTTTATGAGATAGGTAAAATTTTTAGGTCATCAGATTATCAGCTCGGGTACCTTTATTCCAATCACATTATCGGCATTATTATACAAAATAGGTATTTTTCCTATTCTTATTATTACTGCTATTAACGATATTTTTACACCGGCCATTTACTGTAGACCTCTTCTTCTCTACCAACGTATTCCGTTGATCTTCTGCCTGTTAACTCAAGCTGTTACATTAATTCATTTCCTAACATAATACGTTTCGTGGAACTGAACGCGTAAGGCATGATGTACTTTCATGCGTTTGTTCTATGTATATGTGACGTTTGATTTAATGCGCCAGCTAGATACGGCATGACGCTTCTCTCAATGCGACGTCGGCAAATGAAGACGCTAGAAGACGACACAATTTTCCCACTGTCACGCTAATCACACGTTTGGTGTTGTTCTATCACCGTTGCCGCTGCTGTTGCGGCCGTCGACGCCGCCGACTTCAGCGGAAGCTTCATAAACATTACCAGCAGTAGCTACACAGCCCCTTTTTGCAGTTCGGACCGCGTGCGAAAGGCACCGCCAAGGTTTGCCGACGTCCGGCGCCGGCTCCGATACGTTGCTAATGCCATTAATTAATTGCCAATCGACCGAAGCGACTACGTCAGCTGGAGGCTGGCAGATAGCACACCGGAGTGTCACCGTATCGGATCGCATCAGCTGTGCCAATCTGGTGTTGGCCAATAGTCCACCCAGTTTTCGTTTTTTGTTTTCTTTTTTCGAATTAATTTGTGGTCTTCAACTGGTACGTTCTCGTACGAACCTTACGGCCGAAATTTTGTTGTCGTTGTGACCATGCGGACGAAACTAACGTGGGCGTCCTCCTAGGTCCTTCTATCTAACGGCTTTCTTAGGCCCAACCCTGTCGGGCCACGTTAAGTCGGGGTCAGATACTTTACCTGATTGCTTTGCGGCAGCAACAGCAACAACGACAACACTTTCAGACGAACGAATATAGAATATACGGAAAACGTTTTTGGGCAACACGGTATTTATTTAGTTTTCCACTTCTGTTGACATTATATTGTTGATGCTATTTGTTATTTTATTGTAGCATATGGTAGTTTACTAATTTGTCTTATTTCCCTTATACAGTGTTTGCTACCAACGTCTGATTTTTTAGCCGCACGATGGAGGTACTATATTGGTTGTAGGGGAACCGCCAACGAAGACCACCAGTACATATGTGTCGTATTAAGTTGGTTAAAAATGGCCAAACATTAGATTGTGCTGTTACTTGATAGCCGCGCACGGCCTAAGCTCTTGACGCTTTGTCGTCCCGTTTGCAGACGTTCTTCACGCCGACGGTTGTTGCCGATCGGAGGCGCAACTCGTTCGAACTACTGATGCCGTCCAGTTGTCGGGGTGATCGTTTTTTTTCGATTGTTTTTGTGGCGGTTTTGTGTAGCCGAACAGACAAAAAGCTTCTTTTTTTTTCTTATTTGTCTACAGTGTTGAAACCAACAAAAGGGGCTGATTTCGATAGTGTTAGTTAGCTAGCTGTCTCAGTGCTGCTGCTGCTGCTGCTTCTGTTTATATCGCTACGGTGTAAAAGTAGGCGACCAATATTGCTTAAGTTTCCAATGAATTAGACGGATTCTACTGTTAGGTCGCTCACACGTTGATTGCTCAGTTCGACATGGAAGAGACATATGCGTTTTCGTCGAGCTAATTTAGCAATTGTTATTGCTACGCAAAACAAAATTCTGCTAGTACTATATATACATTATATATACATATATATATATACATGTACTATAATAATACATTTCTAGAAGGTCTTGCAGGTCCTTTATTGACGAATTGATCTATTCATTTTTGGGGGGTCGTTGTTCAATAATCGACTTCTGAAATGGGAGGATCACATTGCGTCATAGTAATGAACAGGGGAACAAGGGAACAGCACTTCTATGACTTGGCACAACTGTTGTATACATGTACGTCGTGACACCTTTTCCTCCTATGGTAACTTCGAATATGTAGAGTGTTTAAGTTCAACTAAATTCGACCTTCACCTTCTAGATGAGGTAGCGTAACGTGGTGACAACCAGGACGAGTTCGTATCAGTTACAAAGTAATATAGAATCATTTTAGCTGTATCAATGAAGAACTTTCTTTATTCACACGAGGGCAGCTACCCTTCATTTGTTTATATATGAACATAGTTATTGATTAGGAATGTCCGAGTAGGTAATACAATAAAGGAAAATGAGGTCGCACATGTGGTATTTATTTTACTCGACGCCATTAGTCCTCCATAATCGAAGCAAGCCATCTTTGCTACCCCAACCTTCATGGTGCATTCACATCCTTTGGCTTGATTGAATTGGTTTGATAGAACTTCATCGATACCACTGCACAGGATCGAACCTCACTGCCACATGTTGCCAAAATCGCCCCTTTGTTTACTGGTAGACCCATTTCAAAGCAAATAATCAACATACTAGTCATACCTCTGCACTCAGTAGTTATACCGTAATCGATAGGGAGTAACATTCGAGAATGCAAACTTATTATGCAATAAAGCAGAAATAAACGCCGGGATGCGTCCACTGCACTCCTACAATACAGGCTGCACGCGCATACACAACCACAGACTGTACATTCACTCGAGAAAAGTAATCACGAAACTGACTGTTAGTCTCACTGTCTTCTCCTATAATTTCTATCTTGTTTTTTTTTTTTTTTCTGTTTTAACTTTAACGAGGCTCACACAAATTGACATGACGTACGTGTCTATCAAGGGTACTTTTTCCTCCTTTCTTCGTCTCCCTTCATCTTTCCAGGGCAGAAATCGACGGATCTTTTCCAGTCTGCTATACAGAGATTCACTACCGATATGGCAGGTAAACCAGTAACGGCTGAACGAATTAGGTGAAAATTTGGCGTAAATTTACGATTATTACACAAATCATTAATGATAATGATTTTTGTCACAAGCTACGACTGCATTGACATCAGCAGAAGCAGTAATAAGAGCAGTGGTGGCGGCGGCCGTGGAAGTAACGGCATTATAACTGGGAATAGGCGCCATCATGGTAGGTGCTTGGGCCTGAAAGTGTATCATGTGTTTGTGGTTGCGTATATGTTAGGGCAGTTAGCCTTTTCGTTGATTGCTACCGATAACGAATGGCGCCATTTAGCCAAAAGGCGAAATAACCATAGTTAAACATAGGGTTTATTTGCGACCAGTCCGTTAGCGACCCGGCGAAGTAAACGGTATGGACGCGTGTAAAAGTCGTAACCGTTATGATATGGTACATATGATCTAGACCAACACATGTGTGTAGACTAGATGTATACGTCAACGGCGGGCGCTTACGAAGCAAGCTACCGGTAACCAGCTTAAGGAAAAGCATCAATATCATAGATGTGGTGGAAATCACTATAATGGCCATCAGGTCTATTTGGCGTAAATCAAAAGCTGAATACAAAGATACTAACGGTGCCGATGATAGCGATGAAAAAAGTTCGAAAAGAAAAATAAGCAGCAGACTGCGAGGACAAACTCGTCTTAGCTTTGCCTGCCTTCATTATCTTTTTAATTTTATTTCTACCGTTTGACTACTGTGCCCAGCCACTGTTTTTTTCTTTAAAAAGCTCTCGAACAAAAACTGACAAAAACAGGCCACTCATTTAACGTCGGCCAGGAATGAATGAAGAGCGACCAGACGTCACTGATAACAACGAGGACAACAAGGGATGTAGCTGCGATCAGCCATCAGACAGCAACGATATAATGGCCTGATCTATTTGACAACGGTACGACAACTACTACTGTTACGTTTCCCCGCTAATAAATGTCTCATTCTTGGTACAAAAGAGTATCCAACATAACGCACTGCGTGACGTTACGGCGGTGAGGAAGATCGTTATTTCACTGACGTACATGCACTATCGCCGCACAAGTGTATGTAGATAAATGGCACGATGTACCAAGAATGTGCGTGCATTGGCTTCGTTATCATAGCTCATTAGTGGTGATACTGATCATACGTTGATACCCATGGACATGGTCCAGCCAAACTGAAAAGGTGGGTCGCTAACTAAATATCGAGGTGGGCCGGCGTAGGAGTAATGTCAGTGTTATTATGTTATGGTATGTGAACCAGCAGTGTACAAAAAATAGGTGTTGTTCCTTCCAATCAGACATAATCGGTCGTATGTTTATTCGACTATGGGCTCCGTTTCGAATCGTAGCAACAATCAAGGGTATTCCTTTCTTCCTATATCACTTTTTTTACGCGAGTACACAGAAAGTTCATTTTTACTCCCACCTTGTGCCGAAAAGCAACACTAAAATCGAAACAGCCAGATAAACCGATCTTTTGTCATTCGCATAAAGCGGCAATCATGGAAATTTAGACAAATCATTGAATTGATACCGCACGCATTTCATTCATTCAATATTCCTTCGTTATCTATGAAGTAGTCTACCGGGGCCCAATGCGTTATAGCCAGAGGGATGTTTACGCATCGCTCAGACTGTACAGTTGTCGGTGATTATGATCTACCGTTGTTTTTTTCACGCTGCTGAACCATTCGAGAATCGTTCATGATAGGTTGGTTTAGGCAATGTCTAATTTTCCCGCTCTCCGAAGGGAATTAAACTGGAAAAAATTTATGACAAGCTGGCATTTGCATATAAAATGAAAAAAAAGACACACACACACAAACAGAATAAATACGGAGATACTAATCGTACGACCAGAACGTCAGTCGGTTATATCATAGCATTACGACTGATGAAGAGCAGAAGGTTCAGAAGGTGGTCGCACCGGATCAAGACGAATAAAATTTAAAGTGTGCGTCAGTAAGTTGATTTTGTTTACATTATAAAAAATATAGTGAAAACAAAGTTGTGGCCATATAAGACGGGGGTATTACCTACGGGGGTATTACCTACGGGGGTAGCGTTGCAATATTTCTTAAAATTATTGTCGTCTGGACGTTTCTGATTTTTATGGCCAACGGCAGAAATGCCTGCGTCGTGCCTCGAAATTATCTGAATCACTGAGAAAACTTTTAATCGACTCTGGAGCATCTGAGCGATGGGATCTATTTGTGTC
This sequence comes from Varroa jacobsoni, assembly GCF_002532875.2. Lineage (NCBI taxonomy): Eukaryota > Metazoa > Arthropoda > Arachnida > Mesostigmata > Varroidae > Varroa > Varroa jacobsoni. The sequence goes on along the minus strand of NW_019213843.1, from coordinate 4,383 downwards.
CTGTTAGGTATTGTACGACAGCATCGTCTGTCTAGGACGGCAGATCATTATAGGACTTTGGTTTGCGGTTAAGAGAGTATTCGCTAAGTGATCCGATTTTATCTTGCGAGGTATTATAGACGTCTTAATTGAGTTGACAGGATTTTGCCGGTTAGTTGTGAATGTCCGGTTTTTACGTAGTAATCTGCGTTCGCTGGCCGTATCGGTTTTTCTCTGTGTTCACTGGTCATATCGGTTTTCATTCTAAGGATGTCTCTGTATCGTTCGCAGTGGTCTCAGTCGATTCGCGTATACCTTTTTTCAACGGCAGCTCACGCCCGAACGGTGAAACGCTCGACAATTTTCTCGTATGAGATTATATCGCTTCGGGAAGCGGTAGAGCAGCCCTTAATCGAAAGTAAAAACTACGATTGCCTATGTTTAACGTTTTACTTACCTAATAACGTAACGCTCGTTTCAGCGACCTATCATGTTAGCGTTTCTCGATTGGTGCGACAATGTTGTCATTGATTTGAAACGGCTTTGTAGCTACTGTTCTTCATTGCTGATTAAATAAATACACAAACTTTATTCTACTTTACCATTAGAGTCAAACATTTTATTACGCCTTTTTCATGAACTGCTTTGATGAAGAGGAGACCTTTTGGGGTAAGTTTAAAATTGAATAAACATTTCATTGAATTTAACATCTACAGAAAAGCCATAAACTCCTACAAACAAACGTTTGCTTGTACATTACCTTGTATTATCATTCGTTGTCACTCAACGCATACTGATCAGCAACGAGCACCACTAGCGCCCAAAAGAAGTGTTTCTTCTCTATTTTTCAATGGCTTGCTCAGTTTATCTCATTGTGGAGCGAGCTGGGTTTCATTTTCAAGGGAACCAGCCCTGTTGACAAGCTAAGTGGCCCAACCGCTTAGCTTACTTAGCCGGCATTAGCTTGTTTCACATTATAAACACAAGAGAGGCAGTGATTTTTCGCTTACATTCACGAATCTGATGACTCTCGACCGTTACTCATAAACATTAAATTAATGTTTATAAAATATGACCATTCGCAGACCCACCAGACTAAATCGTGGAATAGAAAAAGTGAAGCCAACCAGGACGAGTCGCGTTACGGCTAGAATGCCTCAGATTTAAATTGCCACCGCGCCGGGACAGGTGGGCAGACTGAAATCCGCCTGAAGACGAGGCGACTTTTCCCTTATCATCTTCAGGCTGTCAGCGACTCGGCAGCTCACTCATTAAAAACCAGTTTCTGCGATCATGAGCTTGTGCGATCTAACTCAGAGCGCGGACAGAGCTGTATGATTTATTGTAGAACACTACTCTGTGGTATGAACCGTTGGCAAAGGCCGCACTCTCGGTAGCCAGATGATCGTTCTCCTCATCGCAGGATAGAGAACGTGATGACCCTAAGCAATGTGCCGCACTTCACGGCAAATCGGATCGTACGACGGCATCGATAAAACAAAAAAAAAAAGAGCAGATGACTAGCAGATACTGGCGCATGCAAGACGCTGCATTTGTGAACGTACTGTTCTACACCTATATCTACATATACTGTATTCAATTAATGGACGATTTCAGGGTGGATTCACTGGACTATTGTTTACGCAGTTGTCGAGATAGAACAGGTGGCATTCGTAATACATTCGCCTATAAACTATATAATATACTAATGGAACCATGTAAAACCAGCATTTTCGACGTCATAAAAGACGCCTTGTTTGTCGTGCACAGTCTGCACGATCTGTTACGAAACACTACTGCCTTCATCTTCTGAAAGCTGTACATAGTAAATAATGCGTAACTAATGCACACTAATGACAATATTCATGGCCGGAGTAAGCTA